>NC_058406.1:34822072-34847393 GCF_002201575.2 Neomonachus schauinslandi
GGGGGAGGGTCAGAGGGAGAAGCAGACTCCCCGCCGAGCAGGGAGCCCGATGCAGGACTCGATCCAGGGACTCCAGGATCATGACCTGAGCCGAAGGCAGTCGCTTAACCAACTGAGCCACCCAGGCGCCCCTACAAACTGATTTCTTAAAAGTAAAATGATACAACCATTTTAGAGGAAAAAAAAAAAGAAAGAAAGAAACTCTCAGGCTGAATCATATCCAAAGGGGTCACCTTAACTTTCTAACTCTCCTTCCCACCTGTTTTCTACATCCTTTCAACTGACTCAGCTCTCCTTCCTTGCCTGGCTCCCCAATCATTCCTTTGTATCTTCTTGAACTTCCATTCTGAAACCTACAAACCCCCTTAGATAGCTACATCTCCAAGCTTTTCTTGGACTAGAACCTCCACCTTCTACCTAAACTGAAGCTTATTGGTCCCTTGTGAACACCACATCCTCCAAAGCTTTTTCTCCAACCTACTGTCTACTGAAGTTTAGAAAGTGAGATCAGTGTTCTTCTCACCACTACACAGTTTCCAGACCTTTACTATCTTTCCCTCTTGTTGTTGTTTTTTAAGATGTTATTTATTTATCTGAGAGAGTAAGCTAGAGAGAGCATGAATGGTGGGGAGGGGCAGAGAGAGAGGGAGAAGCAGACTCCCCACTGAGCAGGAAGCCAGTGGATCCTGGGACCATGACCTGAGCTGAAGTTAGACACCCAACTGACTGAGTCACCCAGGTGCCCCAATCTTTCCCTCTTGTAAAAGGAAAATTATTTTGCTTTTGAGGTTTCACCCTATCCAACTATACCACCTTCCTTTCCTGCCCACAAAACTATCATTTTTCAGCCCCTTGCTCATGACCTGTCATTCTCTGAAGACTTTGACCTGTGACTCAAGGCTTCCTCTCCTTTACAACTCCTATCACCCTTCTGGGTTGTGCCAGTACCTACACAGGGAAGCCATCCACTATCCTGGGCTCTCAGTTTCCTTGACTTCCCCACAGTCAGTGACAATTTTCTTCATTCCATCTCAGCCTCCCATGTTCATGGGCACACATAGAACTTATCACCATCAGAATCTAACTACCTCCTAAATAATTTGTTCAAACATCTCCTTCTTGAGAAGGCAAACATCACATGCCCTCTCATTCCAGCTCATTTATTTAAGAATCTCCATGGAAGCTATTTTGGCTTTATTGGGACTTCCAACTAATTAGTTTTGCCCATTCTGTCCATCCTCCTGTGTTCCCTTCTTGCCTTAAAGATGATCCATCTTTGTGATCATTCTCTTGCAAATACATTCAACCTCTCTGCCCCTTTTTTTGTCTAGAAAATAATATATCCTCGTGGACTCTGGGACCTGGTATCTTCCTCTTTTGCCTTCTCAGAAAGCTCACTCTTGCCATTATCCACATCCCTTATTCCCACCTCATCTTCCCTCACCCCCACTCCATCTCTTTAACTTCTCCCTCTATGGCAGAGACTGCTAGCTCTTCACCAAACCCATTTCCTCTTCTTCCTGAGCACACAACTAGACTAAATTTCCCAGCCTCCCTGGCACTTAGGTATGGAGTGTGGCTCCATGTGACTGATGTTATCTGTGCCAATGTTATCTGCACTGAAGCGATATGTGCTACTTCTAGGCCAGAAGCATAAAAACGTCCCACAAATATCATCCGTGTTCTTCCCCTTTCATTGCTTGATGCAGACAAGCTTGGAATCATAGAAGACTTGTTGAAGATGTGTGAGGAGGACAAGAGGAGGAAGTCTAGGTCCTGAAACACCATTTAAAGGAGACCCAACTGCTTTAGACTTTAAGTTATCAAGACATAAACGTCTATCATGTTTGAGTCATTATGAATAATTGGGATGGTTTATATAGCAGCTACTTTATCTTAACTAATACATATTTTACTGGATTATTTCCAGTAAACACTCAAACATGGGCTCAGCACTCAAACATGAGCTAGAATCTTCCACATAGAATAGGAAATCCCTCCCTTGATCTAATACCTTCTTAAGCTACTACCCCCACTGCTTCCTCAAAATTTTTCTCACCAAGGTAACAAATAACCTCCACATTGCCAAGTCCAATGGACACTTCTCAGTGGCCATCTTATTAGATCTTTCAGCAGCATCTGACTCAGCTGATCATTCTCTCCTTGAAACACTTTTTCCTACTTTCTGTGGCAGCACACTCTTCTAGTTGATCTCCTACCAACACATCTACTCCTCTTTCTTCTTTGCTGGCTCATTTTGCTTGACCTGGACTCCAAATATTTTTATTGCACTTCTCATCTCACTCAAACGTTTTTCCCTACACAATCCCATCTACACCCATACCTTTAATAACTAGCTATGTATCAATAAGTCAAAGTTTTGTCTCCAACCTAGACCTCTCTTCTGAGCTCTGAATACTCTGTCTTTCTCATTTCATGACATTGAACACAGAACCAAGCATCCAGGCCCAGAGACATGAGAGTGAATGTTGGTGTGTCCAAATCAAACAGGAGGGATAGATTGGACTAGGAGTGGAGAGGATGAAGAATCTGGAGAATACTCTTTTATAGACCCTAGAGTACACAGCCTGAATGGATCACTCTAAAGGACTAAAGAAACAGAGACACAGTAACAGGTATTTTATTGCATCCTTTGCCTATAATGCCCTTCCTCTAAATCAAAGAATTGATTCAGGCTGCAGGTCAGACTTGCAAATTTCCAAGAAATATTTAAATAATAAAGAATGTGTTTTTTAACTAGACATTTGGGGAAATTTTTAAACATTTGAAATTCTTTTTTGTTGAGTTAGGAACATAAACTTGTATTATGTATAATTTTATTTGTTCAAGATTACTGTATTTTGTATATTATGTTTTAAAACATTTTAAATTCAGGATGTAAATTACAAAATCACCAATTTAAATTTTTTATATTTTTTAATTATTTTAAAATATTAAAAAATGGAGCCAATAAGCTACAGAACCTTAAGAACCAAGTATTATTTGCCTGTTAGTAAAAGCAGGCAAAACTCACAAATAAAAGGGGCACCTGGGTGGTTCAGCTGGTTAAGCATCTGCCTTTGGCTCAGGTCATGATCCTGGAGTCCTGGGATTAAGCCCCGAATTGGGCTCCCTGCTCAGTGGGCAGTCTGCTTCTCCCTTTCCCTCTACTCTTCCCCTGCTCATGCTCACTCTCTCTCTCTCTTTCTCTCTTAAATAAATAAATAAAATCTTTAAAACCTCACAAATAAAAGATGATGTCAACTCAGCAAAATAGATGTAATTCAACTATCACATTGAGTCCCCCAGTCTACTGGAGTTACTCTTTAATATCCAAATACAAATTACTCAAGCCACTGTCCCACAGAATGTAGAAGTTTGTCCCCTCTCAGTGTTTTGTATATCCTTTAGGAAGGACTCATGTTTTCCTTCTCACTGATTCTCCTGTTCTCCAACTCACAAAGACTTCCTTTGCCCAAGGCTCTTCCTTGGACCTAACCTTCCCATCTTTTCATTTCATCTCCTCACTGCTCTTCTCTCTCCAAGCTGCCCAGGCCTATTCCCCAAGCTGCCCCAAAACTCCAAATTCCTATCACTTCTTGCTTTCTTTGGCAGATCAGTCCTCCTCTTCTCCAGGCATTTCTGGGCCCTCCCAAATCTCACACATTGTTTTCCTCAACAAAAAGAACCATCTACCTGTGCCATGAATGCTATTCCTCTCCTGAAAGTGAAAATGAGCCATGATTTTTTTTTTTTTGAAGAGCAATTTTTCCCAGTAGACAGAGAATATCATTCCTTTTAACATCAACATCTGCCTCTCCTGTGTACCTCAGCATATACTGTTCCCTCTGCCTGGAACACCCCACACACTCTCCCCTAATCCTCTTCATGGCCCATACATCCTATACAGCTTCAAATCTCACTCAGGCATCACTATATCCTGCACCTGGTATGTGATTGCTGACTGAATAAATACATTAATTATGTCTCCTCAGCTCTCATATACAAAGTGGCATTCATTTCTAGAAAAGATCTTCAGGAAAAATAGACCAAAATTTACTCAATCTAATGGGTCTTATATTCTAAGCTACCATTGCCACCAGTTTCCAGCTACCATTGCCACAGGTTTTTCTGCTTTGTCTCTAAAATTTTTATTGGTTGCTCCGAGTTGAAGATCAGCCAAGACTGGAACATGCTTTTTTTTTTCCCTTCCTCCTTCCTCACATTCATTTACTCCTTTAATTGATATATTTCCAGTCAGAAACCCAACTGCTTCCCTGTGGTCTGTGCAACTTTTTTTTTTAAAGACCTTTCTGGCATATTGTCATTTGGTCAACATTTGTAGGTTTGCATTTCTGCTTCTGCAAGTGGAACAGCTGCAACAGGGGCTATTGGCTAACACAATGCTTTCAGTTTCTTAAACATTCTGCTCTAGATTGTTTAGAAAAGGACTTCTTTTACAGTGTAAGTAAGAAGCAAATTAGAGAAAGGAATGCACATATTCATTCAGATTCTGTCTTAAGGTGGGGACAGATAATACAATATGGCAGTGATATAGCAAAGCAAATGTTTCATCAGCCTCAGTCTTCTGCAAAATGTCATATCAATAACCTGTAATGTATTGGGTGTTCTCTTGTTCCCCTTTCAATACATTATAAATGGGAAAGATACCTATTTTCAATATGTTTATTATTTCTTGTTCCTGAAAGCATTTTATCTATTTGTACCAGAAGACACAGAGATTCTTGCCTTTTTTTCTTACACAGATTTTATTATCTAGTCATAATCTGACTCTAAAAGAGGCTTATTCAAACTTGACTGTTGAGCAAACAGTAGAGTAATACAAGGTAGTGATTACTACATGGGCTTTGGAATCAACAAATGCCTCTACATACTGGCTGTGTGATTTTGGATGAGTCATTTTAATTCTATGAACTCTAGAATGCTATATTATAAAATGGAGGGACAGCATATTGACTACTTCAATTAATGACTGTAAGAATCAAATGAGATTGGATTTGTGACATAGCAAGCATAGAGCCTGAAACACAGCAAGTGCTTAAACAGGAGTTACTACTACTGTTGTTGTTGTTGTTGAGCCCTGTCATGCAATTTTATTAACTGTATGATATTTTTTCCAGTTTTATTGAGAAATAATTGACATACATCACTGTGGAAGTTTAGGGCATACAGCATGATGGTTGATTTATGTATATTGTGAAATGATTACCACAGTAGGTTCAGCTAACATATATCTTCTCGTATTATTGTGGTGCTTTTATTTTTTTTTAAATTTTTACAAAGATTTTATTTATTTGACAAAGAGATAGTGAGAGGGAGAACACAAGCAGGGGGAGCAGCAGGTAGAGGGAGAGGGAGAAGCAGGCTCCCCGCTGAGCGGGAAGCCCGATGTGAGACTCAATCCCAGGACCCTGGGATCATGACCTGAGCCAAAGGCAGACGCCCAACTGACTGAGCCACTCAGGCGCCCCTATTGTGGTGCTTTTAGAATCTGAAAAATTCTCCTGTTCCCCTTAAGGTTCCTTGTCAGTTTTGATCAGTGGTGTCCCAGGAAAATGGATAAGCAGTAAATATCCTATTTCATATATGATTTGTTCATAAAATCTTGTATGAAAGTCAAATGTGTGAAAATTTAACTTTATTTATCAAGGAAAGGAAAGAGATCTATTCTCAATAAGCAAATATATATGTAGCTATATATATTTATATGTATATACAAATATACATATATATGTATAAATATATATAATCTCTAATTATATTTGATTATATATTTCCAGCATTTTAAAATGAATCTTTAATTTTTTTCCCTTTAAAATCAACAGAAAATGAACTGAGTTAACACTAATAGGCATCCAAATAAGAATAAAAAGTCAGCACTTTCAGGTTAACCAAATGGAAGCCATTTTATCTCAACTGCAATATGTTTATAAGACATATACATTTGACCACCACTATCAGCAATTTCACCTTTCCATTTTCCATTTACTTATGTAAAATATCAGCAAAATGCACAAAAAATTCAAAGTTGGACTAATAACGCTGTACCCACAAGATGGCAAAATCAAACTGTTGCTTGATACATGTAATAGAGCAAAAATGTTCACTTATCAGCAGATGTGCAAACATTCAAAATGTTTTATTTAGAGATATCAGTGTAATATACAGGATGTAAAGTACAGGATGCAGGTAGCTCAAGAACTACCCCTCTGCTCTTTTGACAATTTTTCTAAAGTTAATGCCACTAATACTTTTTGCAACAATTATTCACCTGAGGATGTTAATGGGCAACTATTTGGGGGGGGGGCAACTCTTTTTTTAAAAATTTATTTTATTATGTTATAATAGTCACCATACAGTAGTACATCATTAGTTTTTGATGTAGCGTTCCATGATTCATTGTTTGCGTATAGCATGGTGATGGTTATTAATGGGCAATTCTTTTTAATGATGGTGGTGTAAGGGAGCAGAGGTGTAAGGGAGCAGAGAAGACTTCTGGGCAGAAAATGCTAGGAAGAACAAGAACATCATGTTCATAGCTATGAAGGATTTTTGATGTGTGTAGTCAGCACTAATATATGAGGTATATAACCATTCAAATATAAATTGGAAATATATATTTCATGTGCCAGTATTTGCAAATACCTTGTTTTGATTGGGTTTTTTTTTTTTTCTTTCTCAGAAAAACTTTCAGTTTGGAAATGTTTTTATACCAGAATTTCCCTAAACCTCACCAACCTGTAGGTACAAATGAGGTCACATAACAGATATAACCCAAATTGTCCTGGCTCAGGCCCACATACAAGTCCATGGGCAGCTAGACTGACAGATGACCTGGAAGACTGGGTTACTTATGAACTTGCTGGTTTATTAAATGGTTACAATGGGAACAAAAGGGCAGCAGAAAACAGAATAAGATGGCATAAACATGGGTATTGCCACCTGAGGGGGAAGGGGAAGTTTAAGCTTAAGGGTATGTTGGAACAATGCAGAAAGACAATTTCCTGCAGCTAGTCTTTTGTGACACCCAGATCCTGATGGTTCAGACAACCCAAATTTAACAAAGGTTAAGCCTAACCAATTGCAACAAGGCACCACAAGCTCTTCCCCCAGTATGTGCCATCTCCTCTTCTCCCTATTCACCCAATTCTCCCCAATAATACCAAGTTACATATTAAGGAACATAATAAGGAAAATACCAAGTCATAAACTCAAACCATAAGCAGCATCAACTTTAAACCCAACCCAGAAACAACCTACAACAGTTTAGTGCCCATCGCTGGCTGGGAGACTTCCCACACCCACGCTTCTGGCACAGAAAATGATGTCCCAACAATAAGCACTTCTAGCCTTGAGGGAGTCTCAAATATGCTCAAGTCCTCACCACTGCTCCACGAGGCATCATGACTAGTGCTAGCACACAGAGGAACTAGAACCCTCCTGTGCAGAAGCATTTTTCACCTGAGAATAATACCTCCAAACTATCAAAGCTAAAAGTCAACAACATGGGAAGCAAAAATGCTGTGAGTGGGTTATTGGGTATAAGAGTGAAATGGGCCATTCTGCTTGCATACATTGATTGCTAGACCCATGTATTCTGGCTATGGGGGAGAAAGTACCATATAATTATCTGATTCAGAATATATACTGCATCCTGTAAGACAGAACCCCATTGTTTCAGAGTGTTGTCTACCAACTTATATCAAAACTGAAGCTTTAGTAATCCATTCTACCTTTTTTTAAAGATTTTATTTATTTATTTGACAGAGAGAGAACACAAGTAGGCAGAGTGGCAGGCAGAGGGAGAGGGAGAAGCAGGCTCTCTGCTAAGCAGGAAACGCAATGTGGGGCTCGCTCCCAAGACTCTGGGATCATGACCTGAGCCGAAGGCAGGCACCCAACCAATTGAGCCACCCAGGCACCCCTCCATTCTACCTTTTTATTAGGCTATCTACTTCTAGGTAATGGCATATATAGTAAAACCAGTTAATTCCTTGGGCATGAGTCCACTGCTTGTGGACAGAATACCATGACAGTGGATAAAGCATTCTTGAGAAAGTTTACAGATGGTGGCGCTAACAGAACATTACAGGTAGTGTTGCAAAATCCATACCATATGTTTATTCCCCTGAGGATGAACTGATGACCTCTCCATGATGGAAGAGATATCATGTATTCAGCCTGCTGTCAGGAGGCTGGCTTTTCCCCCTAGGGAATGCTACCATATTGGGGACTCAGTGTTGACATCATGTTAGCAGATTAGGTACTCAAAAGTAGCAATAGTCAAGTCAGCTTCCTTAAGGGGAAGTCCATGTTTTTAAGCCCATGAAGGTATTTCATCTCTACCATCATCATATCCATGTTATCCATGAATTCATTAAACAAGCACTGGAGTAAATTGATTAAAGGCCATAGATTTGCTCCAAAATCCTAGAGGTCTATACTGTGATTTTCCTATTGGTGCTTACCTAATGTTTTATTCACCATCCTTATTTGCTGGAGATCCTCAAATATCATTGGATCTGCTGGATCATAAGGACCAAATAGAAGAGCATCTTATTCTATGGCCTGGACATGGTTGCAGAACCTTTTCTTGCTCTGTTCCCCATTTTAAAATGGCAGCCTTATGGGTGACTCCTTAGATGATTCCAGTTCAAAATATGGTATATATTACCTCCAAAATCAAAAAAGGCCTACCAATCATTGTGATTCTTCTGTCATGGTAGGATATGCATCAACTTTTCTGTCACCTTGGAAAGGATATCTCAACATGCTTCAGTCTACTGGATTCCCAGAAACTTCATTGAGGTGGCAGGCCATATGGTTTTTCTCACACTTCATGTTTATATATATCTTATAAGGCTTCCAAATTAACTGCTAGTTTCCGATCATCAGATCCAATCAGCATAATATCAACAATGTAATGGACAAGTGTGATATTTTATGGAATATCAAGACAATCAAGATCTCTGCTGACTAAAATATGGCAGAGGTTGAGAGCTGACATAGCACTGAGACAGACAGTAAATGTGTACTGTTGACATTGCCAAGTAAAAGTAAACCACTTAGGGACACCTGGCTGGCTCAGTCAGTGGAGCATGTGACTCTTGATCTCAAGGTCGTGAGTTCAAGCCCCATGTTGAATGTAGAGATTACTTAAAAATAAAACCTTAAAAAAAAAGTAAACCGCTTATGGTTGTTCTTACAACTTGGTATGGAAAAGAAAGCATTAGTCACATAACAAGTGCTAGGGGCTCTTGATTTGTTCCAGTTAAGAAACTCTTTTAGGGCGCCTGGGTGGCTCAGTCGTTAAGCATCTGCCTTCGGCTCAGGTCATGATCCCAGGGTCCTGGGATCGAGTCCCACATCGGGCTCCCTGCTTGGCAGGAAGCCTGCTTCTCGCTCTCCCACTCCCCCTGCTTGTGTTCCTGCTCTCGCTCTCTCTCTCTCTGTCAAATAAATAAATAAAATCTTTAAAAAAAAAAAAAGAAACTCTTTTATAGGAGCTGCAATTGAAGTCACACGCTAATTAAGTTTATTAAAATCTACATTCTCCAATATCTATTCTACTTTTGCCCAGGCCAAACAAGTGAATTAAATAGGGATATGCTAGATATCACCATTCTTGCATGTTTCAAGTATTTGATGTTGCACTAATCTCTGCATTTCCCCCCCAGAAATGCACCATTGCTTCTGGTTTACTATCTTGATAGGAAGCAGTTCCAGGGCCTTCCACTTAGCTATTTCTACTATAATGACGTTGTCCCATGGATTAGAGAGCCAATGTAGTAATTTTGCCTCTGGCCAAGTATGTCTATTACAATTATTCCTTCAGGAATTAAAGAAATAACTAAAGGGTGGACCCATTGACCAACTGGTCCTATACTTTAGTGGGCTACAATGGCATTTTGGGCTCCCAGGAATTAACATCAATTCAAAGGCATTGCCTAATCATTTGCCAAAGTTCTGAGTATTTCCTTTTCTCCTGTGCTGTTGCTCTAGTAAATGACATCAGATTATCTTTAGAAAAGGCTCAAGAGGAAGATTTATATTATATGCTTGTGACAATTCTGTATGGTTCTTCTGCAAAGGGACCCAGCTTGCCCTTCAATCAAGAGGCAAACAAAAACCTACTTTCTGTCTCTATGGATTTGCCTAATCTGGAAATTTCCTATAAATGAAATCATATAATGTGACCTTTATGTCTGGCTTTTTGCAGTTAGCATAATGTTCTCAAGGTTCATCCAAGTTGTAGCATGTATCAGTACTTCATTTTTAAGATTTATTTATTTACTTTATTTTTTTAAAGATTTTATTTATTTATTTAACAGAAAGACAGTGAGAGAGGGAACACAAGCAGGGGGAGTGGGAGAGGGAGAAGCAGGCTCCCCGCTGAACAGGGAGCCCGATGCAGAGCTCGATCCCAGGACTCTGGGATCATGACCTGAGCCGAAGGCAGCTGCTTAACCAACTGAGCCACCCAGGCACCCCTAAGATTTATTTACTTTAGAGAGAGAGGGAGAGCATGTGAGTGGGGGGAGGGGCAGAGGGAGATAATCTTCAAACTGACTCCTCACTGAGCACAGATCCTGTCACGGGGCTTAATCACAGAACCCATGAGATCATGACCTGAGTCAAAACCAAGAGTCAGATGCTTAACTGAGCCACTCTGGAGCCCCAACACTTGATTTGTTTTAATGGCTGAATAATATTCTATTGTATTAATAATACCAAATTTTGTTTATCCACTCATCAGTTGACAGACATTTGGGTTGCTTCCACTTTTTGGCTACTATGAATAATACTGCTGTGAACATTCATGTACAAGTTTTTGTGTGAATATAAGTTTTCGTTTCTCTTGAGTATATACCTGTGAGTGACATTGCTGGATCATATGGTAACTCTGTTTAATTTTTTTTGAGGTACTTCCAAACTGTTTTCCACAGCAGCTGCACCATTTTATGTTCTTACCAGCAATGTATGAAGATTCTAATTTCTCCATACCCTCACCTACACTTGTTATTTTCCACTTAAAAATATTATTGTAGCGGGCGCCTGGGTGGCTCAGTTGGTTAAGCGACTGCCTTCGGCTCAGGTCATGATCCTGGAGTCCCTGGATCGAGTCCCGCATCGGGCTCCCTGCTCGGCAGGGAGCCTGCTTCTCCCTCTGACCCTCCCCCCTCTCATGTGCTCTCTGTCTCTCTCATTCTGTCTCAAATAAATAAATAAAATCTTTTTAAAAAAAATACTATTGTAGCTATCTTTGTGGGTACAAAGTGGTATCCTACAGTGATTTTGATTTGCATTTCCCTAATGACTAATGATATTATGTATCTTTGGAGAAATGTCTATTCACATCCTTTGCCCATGTAAAAAAAAAAAAAAGAGTTATCGGTCTTTTTATTGTTGACTTAAAAGAGTTCTTTATTTATTCTAGATATTATACCCTTATCAGATATATTATTTGAAAGTATTTTCTCCATTCAGTGGGTTGTCTTTTCACTTTTTTGGTAATGTCATTTGAACCACAAAAGCTTTTAATTTTGATAAAGTCCAATTTATCTTTCTTTCTTTTGTTGCTTGGGCTTTTGGTGTCATATTCAATAAATCATTGCCTCAACAATGAATCATGGAACACTACATCAGAAACTAATGATGTAATGTATGGTGACTAACATAACATAATAAAATAGAATTAATTAAAAAACAATTTTTAAAACTCAAAAAAAATAATAATAAATCATTGCCTCATCTAACATCAAGATGACTTATGTTTTCTTCTAAGAGTTTCATAGTTTTGGTTCTTACATTTAGGTCTTTGATCCATTTTGGGTTAATATTTTTATATGGTGAGTTAGGGGTCCAAATTAATTATTTTGTATATTGATACTCAATTGTTCCAGCATCATTTGTTGAAAAGACTACCTTTTCCCCACTGAATGGTCTTGGCATTCTTAACAAAAATCAATTGAGCATAGGTATATGGATTTATTTCTGGACTCTCAATTCTATCCCATTGACCTATAGGTCTATCCTTATACTAATAGTCTTTGTTTGCTTACCAATTGATCATTGTGATTAAGAGAGCTCTGGGGTCAGAAATGCTGAATTCAAATCTTGGCTCCACTCTTTACTTACTGTACAACTCTAGGCAGTTACTTAATTTCTCAGAGCCACAATTTTCACATCTATAAATGGAGATAATAAGAGGACCTATTACACAGGAAGACTATTAATAATAATTGGGATAGTGTGCATAAAGCACTTAGTATCTGGAATATAGTAAGTGCTCAATATATATTACTATCATTTTACTATATAGTATGTGTCAGGCAGGAGCAAGCAAAAAGAGCCACCATTTATCTAGAAACATTGAAGGGAGTTATGTAATAGGTGTGGTATTTCAGCTTGCTCAGATTGAGCACCTGATACGTAATAAACTATAAAAGATACCAAAATGAGTAAGGTATAGCCTAGGCCTCTCCCGGTCTTTGTTGAAACCATCTATGGCTTAGCATTTAGTCCATAAAGTATGTTCAAAAAAGGGAGCTCAGGCTGCTACATCTAGGTGGGATGATACATGAAGACAAGTGATTCCTACAATTTCTGTATTTGGGTAGACCTACAGGGCTGCCACTCAAAATGGCCTCAGGCCGCTTAACATTGGTCAGTCCAGTCATGTGATACAAGTGCAGCTCCAGCGACAAGGGAGGCATCTTAGGCTGGATTCCCTCAGAAGGTACAGCCTGGTGTTCACATGCAGGTAGTTTACTTTAAGAGGTAATCCTTGTGACCAAAGTCAGGGACTAGGGAGAGGGAAACACAAAAGAAGGGAAATCTAATTCAAGAGTGCATGCCTGAGATGTTGCACTTGGGTGGCTCAGTTGGTTAAGTGTCTGACTCTTGATTTCGGCTCAGGTGGTGATCTCAGGGTGGTGAGATCGAGCCTGCATCAGGATCCACACTGGGCATGGAGCCTGCTTAAGATTCTCTTTCCCTCTCCCCTCTCCCTCTGCCCCTACCCGCCTCGCTCTTGCACACTCACTCTCTCCCTAAAAGAAAAGCACATGCCTGAGTTGATCACAGCTGTGGAAACTGGGGCTTGATCTTATTGGAACGTTCTGAGGAGCTGTGGAAAACCACCTCAAAAGTGTCTCCGCATTGACCATAAGAGAGGAGCATTTATCCCTCAACTCCCATATCCTTTTGATCAAGAGTTGTCTCATGATGTGTTAAACCCTTGCACTTCCTAGCAGCACCAATATGAATGCAGGTGGCTCTTACAGAAGCCCTGAGACAGAAAGTGAGATGTGTAGAGGAGCGGAGATGAGTTACTGCCACCTAAAACTTGTGTGAAGCTGGTTCCCCAGCAATAACGGTGTCAAAGGAGGGCCCAGAGGATATGAGGAGGGTACAAGAGATAGCCAGTACAGTGAGTAAAGCAGCCATTGGCTGACCTTCAGCACAGGATTTATTGTTGTCTTTTCCTGGTGGTTGACATATCTACGGGCAGGAGCAAGGAGCTGAGATTAGAGTCCTAGGGGAACAACACATTTTTGTTCTTTATCTCTTACTGAGCTCTCTCCCTGAACTGGAAACAAAGTACATGCCTTTTCCTGATTACAAAGGCTGGCAATTTAAAACAGCGAAGGACAAACAGACACAAGCTCCTAGAGGAGTTGAGACAAAGTCCTGAATGTAGAAGACAGTGTGACAAGTGTCCCAGTGAGGAGTGAGTGTGCTGCAGGGATGGAGAGGAAGAAAGATTATCCACTGGGGAAAATGATGAGGGTTTCAAGCAGAAGGTGGCATTTAGGACAGGCCTTGGAAGGACAGATGGACTCGGGTAGACATGTTCTTGGGCTTAAGGACTTAGCAACATCCCCAAAGGGCCCTCTGCCTGGAGGGAAAAATGGGACCCAGGAAAACAAAATGTAGCAGATCTTAGAGAAAATAGAGAACAATTCAAAGGGATAAAAAGAAACAAAAATCTAAAAGTGAATATTGCTGTTGTCCCTTTTAGGAATTAGATAGCTAGGAAGGTCTGTTGGTTTCCTATTGCTTTTATAACAAATTACTACAAAATTAGTACTTCAAACAATACAAATTTTTTATATTGTAGTTCTAGAGGTCAGAAGTTCAAAATAGGTCACACCGGGCTAAAATCAAGGTTATTGGCAGAGCTGTGTTCCTTCTGGAAGCTCTAGGAGATAATCCATTTCCTTACCTTTTCCAGCTGCCAGAGGCAGCCCTCATTCCTTGATTTATGGCTCCCTTCAAAGTCATCAAAAGTAGATTAAGTCTTTGCATTAAATCACCCTAACCCCTGCTTCCATTGTTACATCCCCTTCTCTGACTCTGATTCCTCTTCTGCCTCCGCCTTCCACTCTTAAAGACCCTTCTGATTATATTAGGCTCACCTGGATAATCAGTTAGCTGATTAACAACCTTAATTCCCCTTCGCTATATAACATAACATAGTCACAGGTTCCGGAGATTAAGACACAGGTTTCTTTGGGGGGTCATTATTCTTCCAACAGAAGGGATAAGGAAATAAAAATTCTTTCCAGTCCTTTCCATGCTCTCTGAGCATCCCCGCCTCCATTGTTGAGGGAGTTTTTGGCATTTATGGGATTTATTTTGGCCAGGGCCATCTGGTAGTACATCTTGCCTGCTGCAGTCTCATAGAGGGGTTGAAGGCAGTGACAGTGTGTGCCTGCACTCCTCCCTTTATCCAGAATAACTTCAGTATTCCTCACTGCCCCTCTGTAGCCTTCCCAGGTCAGGGGCTGGCCCTTTCCAGCTCCTGCCCTTGAGCATCCTCCAAAGAAGGGAAAGGAGTCTCTTTCCTCAAGTTACCTTCTGTGTAAGAAAAACTGTAGATGGGGGGGCGGGATCAAACTGACTCCATATCCACACAGGACTCTATTCAATCATGTGTCTCATGAAAGGAAACATGAATCAAACATATGTGCCAATACTAAATAAAAACTACTGAATTGTACACTTTAAAATTGAGAATTTTAGGGGCACCTGGGTGGCTCAGTTGGTTGGGCGTCTGCCTTCAGCTCAGGTCATGGTCCTGGAGTCCTGGGATCAAGCCCCACGTCAGGCTCCCTGCTTGGTGGGGAGTCTGCTTCTCCCTCTGCCCCTCTGCTCTCTTTCTCTCTCTCTCTCCCTCAAATGAATAAATAAAATCTTTTAAAAAATAATAATAATAAATAAAATAAAATTGAGAATTTTATAGTATGTGCATTGCATATCAATAAAAACAATGTTACAAAAAAGTCTGTAGCAAGATTATTCATCCCTTCATTAAGTAATTCATTTATTTATATATTCATTGATTCAGCATATATTTATTGAGTGCCTACTAAATGTGAGTGCCAATTCTACAGGAGGATACTCTGGTAGCCATATTTTTGATGCCATATCAGCTTAACAACTGCCTTCTTGAAGAATGACCTCTCCCACATCCGCCTACGGGGTTGAGGCCCTGGGACTCAGCACCATGTTTATCTGACTTGACTCTAACCCCTTAACCCCAGCCGACATGACTCAAGCTGAGCAAATCAGATTCTCTCTCCCAAAAAAACTGGGACTTGGTCTTGGCCCTCTTCTCTCCACACGTGCCATATTATCCCTCAAAGATGGCACTCTTCCCCACAGTTGCATTTCTATTACAATGACTCCCAAATCTATATCACCAAACCAGACCTGTCTCTAAAGCTCCACAGGTGTCCATCCAATGGCCCCTGGGCAGCTCCACTTGGATGTCCCACAGGTACATCAAACTGTCTGAACTTTCGCTTTGCTCACATCAGAGGATGCTTTCTGTTGTCTTTTCCTGAAAGGAGCGAACATCCCAACCAAACCCTCTGGATCCTGAGGCAGGGACTTGTGTCCTGGATTTGTGCCACAGCATCTGGCACAAAAACTCACGCTTGGTAAACACTGATTAGTCAGTGGGTGGAGTTAGGGCTACCTACTCAGATCAACTATAGGTCCACTTCAGCAAAGTCTGCAGGCAGATATTGTCAGGGTTTAATTGCTTTGGTGATTGGCAGATAATATTTTGGATTTGTTTTTGTTTTTTTTTTAGCTAAGTCAATATACTAAAAATAAAATTAACTCCTAGAGTTCCCAGTTGCTTTCAGACATGATGTGATTTATCACAATTCCCACTCCAAGGAGCAGAGGAAAGTCCCAGTGCTTAAGAAAATCAGAGGTGCCAAAAGGCTAAAAGCCATAGTTATCTATGGAGTTCTGGGACTCTCTGAATGCATTGCCATTGTCTGCTCTTCCAATTAGAGACAAAAAAGTAATTAGCATAACTGAGTCTTTGCTGTATGCTAGTTACTGACATATGTCTATATTCCTGTTATGGGCTGAATTGTATGACCCCAAAATTCCTATGTTGAAGTCCTAACCCCCAGTACCTCAGAATATGACCACGTTTGAAGATAGAGCCTTTAAAGAGAAATTAAGGTAAAAAACAGTAGGCCCTAATCCAATATTCCTATTGTTCTTACAAGAAGAGGAGATTAGGACACAGACACATACAGAGGAAAGACTATGTGAAGACACTGGAGGAAGACGGCCATCAACAAAGAGAGACCTTAAAAGAAACCAACCTCTCAGAAACCTTGATCTTAGACTTCTAGCCTCCAGAATTGTGAGAAAATAAATTTCTGTTGTTTAAGCTACCTTGTCTGCGGTACAGGCCTACTTTGAATATATTGTAGATTTGGTTCCAGACTACTGCAATAAAGTGAATATTCCAATAAAGAGAGTCAAGTGAGCTTTTTGATTTCCTAGGGCATGTAAAGTATGTTTACACTATACTGTAGTCTATTAAGTGAGCAACAGCATTATGTCTAAAAAAATATATATATATCTTATTAGGAAATGCTAACCATCATCTGAACTTTCAGTGAGTCATAATCACTGATCACAGATCACCATAATAAATATAATAATAATGAAAAAGTTTGAAATATTGTGAGAATTATCAAAATGTGACACAGAGACACGAAGTGAGCAAATGTTGTAGGAAACATTTTTTTAGAAACAGAGAACAAAAGCACTACAAGGGGGTGGGGGAGGAGCAGAGAGAGAGAATCTCAAGCCTCAAGCAGGCTCCACAGTCAGTGCTCAGGGCAGAGCCCAACACGGGCCTTGATCCCATGACCCCAAGATCATGACCTGAGCCAAAATCAAGAGTTAGAAGCTTAACCAACTGAGCCACCCAGGCACCCTGTGAGCAAATGCTATTGGAAAAACGGAGCCAATAGATTTGCTCAACACAAGGTTGCCACAAACCTTCAATCTGTAAAAAACAGAATCTACAAAGCACAGTAACGCGAAGTACAATAAATTAAGGTAGCCTGTACAGTACTTTGTCATGGCAGACTGAGCAAACTAATACAGTTCTATTTAATCCCCCTACCAACCCTGCAAAATAAGTTCATGAGCTTTATTTTATAGATAAGGAAACTGAGGCACAGAGAAGTGAAGTGACTTTCCTGATCCTCCAGTCCATAAGTGACAGGGTGGGGATGGAAGCCCAGGTTTGCCTGACATACAGACCCCATTGCAACCAGTGTCTTTTGCTCTACAGGCTACAGGCCATTTGTAGATTTGATAGAAATGTGGTGTGCTCCTGCTGACCTCCTCTCTCTCCCTGACCTTTGTGGGTTCTCTTGATCTCTCCCTCTCTCTCAGTACTCCAGCCCAACCCAGGCATTATCAATGACTCCCAGGCACAATTAGCTCCTTGGTTTCACTGAAGTCACTTAGAAATTTTTGAGTGCCCTTGTGTAGATGCTCTTCCTCAAAACCCTCACACTTTAGGACCCATCTTACCCCAAGATTCCCACCTAGAACTGGGGCGGAGGGGGAGTCTCCACTACTTTTCCCATCTAGAAAGACAGGCAGAGGGCAGGACAATTGCCCAAGCAGAACACAGCACCAGTCTGACCTCACAGTGCTTCCCATTCATCATTCTATTTAATCCTCACAGCAAACCTATGAGTTAGGCATTATTATCATCTTCATTTTACAGATGAGAAAACAGGCATCAGGCAGTTAAGAAACTTGCCCAGTGTCCATAGGTAGACTGGGAAGTCTGTGAAGGCTTACTTGGAAAAATATATTGAAACTGAAGGAGGAGTAGAAAATGGAAGAATAGTATGTGCAAAGATCCTATGGCAGGGGAGAGCCTTTGTGTTCAAGGGGCTAAGGGAAGAACACGTGGCTGAGCACAGAGTAAGAGAGAAGAACAAAATGAGGCAGGGGCCAAGCAGGACAGGGCCTTGGAAGACTTGTTAAAGGTTTGGGTCTCTGTTACAAGAGAAACAGAAGCCATCAGCAGGTTTTAACCAGGGAAATAACAGAATCAGCTTTGCAGCTGGAAAAGATCTTTCTGAGAACAGTGTAGATAAAAGATTACAGAGAGGGTGAGATGCAGGGAGACCATTAGGGTCCATGGCAGTAATCTAGGCAAGAGATGCTGGTAATAAGGACAACAGCAGTGGAGATAGGAGTGGAAATGGAAGCAAGTAAATGCTTTTAAGAGCCATTTCAGAAGGAAAACTGACAGCATTTGGTGATGGATTGGGCATGGGGTGAGAGAGGTTGGAGTCCCAAGTTTCTGACTGGTGAATAGCTGGGTGGTGAATAGTTCCTTCAGAGAGGGGACATTGGACAAAAAGAAGGTGTGTGCAAAATTATGTGTTCAGCCATGGGTATGTTAAATTGAGGTAAGACACCCACTTGGAACTATCCAATAAGCAGTTAGATGTGAAGGTTTGAAGGTCAAAAGAGAGGTATGGACTAGAGATGGATATTTGGGAGTTGTATCTAGGACCATTCTATCTACTATGCACACTAAGCACATTAGTTCTCCAATACTTTTAGTAATCCATAAAAAAATGCTGTAATCTTTAAATCAGAGAAAAAAACAAACTTCTAAGTCAAAGATGTTTTAATGTACAATGTTAATATATTCATCTTTATGCCAGTGCAATCATAAAATGTAATTTAAAAAGAAATTGTTCTGTAGGAAGGGAACTACAAAAGCCATAATGCTGCCTTGGTTGTAGCAGTAAGAATGCTTTCTGCTACAAATATCAGAAAGCCCATTCTCAATGGCTTCTGCAGTGACAATATTTAATTTCCCTTGTTTGAGGAAGTTCAGCATTAGGTGGCCTCTGGGGTTGGCAGACTGAGTGCTGTCAAGGACAAAGACTCCTTCCAGCTCTGCACTCTGCCATCTTTGCTGTTGGCTGCATCTTCAGCTGTTAGTACAACAGCTGCATTAGTTACAGTCCACATTCAGGCTTGACAACATTCCCAGGAAGAAGAGTCACTATTGCTTCCAAGGGCTCTCTCCTAGGATTGAAGAAACCTTTCCCAGAAGCCCCCCCAGAAAATGTCCCCTTAGCCTCACTGGACAGGACTAGAGTATATCCCCATCCCTAAACCAATTACTGGCAAGAAGGATGGAATATTGATATGATGGACTCAGAGTAATCATCTAGGGTGGTATTGAAGTTAAGGAGTCAACATAATGGCTATTTTAGAAGTCTTCCCCCAGGAGGTGAGAATTGAAGCCAAAAGCATGGATGAACTCACCTAGGGAGAGTGTGCAGAGGGAGAAGCACAAAGGACACAGAAGCTTCAGCATCACCAACATCTACCGAGGGCTAACATTGCAGGGATTCAATCAGTTATGGGTCCTGTCACAGAGGAGCTTCCTGTCTGATGGAAGAGATCCACCATTAAACACAGTTATAAATGGAATGGAACTATAGTTGGGGTCAACAAAGGGCCTATGAGAGCAGACTGGGTTGGAGTCTCAGTGTATATTAATAATTGTGGGACCCTCAGGAAACAAACTGAGGTTTGCTGGAGTGGAGGGGGGTGGAGGGGATGGGGTGGCTGGGTGATGGACATTGGGGAGGGTATGTGCTATGGTGAGTGCTATGAATTGTGTAAGACTGATGAATCACAGACCTGTACCCCTGAAACAAATAATACATACATTATATGTTAATAAAAATAATAATAATTGTGGGACCAGGCAGGTTTCTTCAGCTCTCTGCCTCAGTTTCCTCTCTGTAAAGCACCCTCTGCATAGTAAGTATCAAATAAATGCAGTTTTTATTGTTTCACTATCATTCACATTATACCATATTTAGGTTGTGGGAAGCCATTGGAAGGGAATTAACAGGCAAGTGTCCTGGTGAGATTTGTGTCTTGGTTAGGTGGCTTGGGCAGGTTGTGCCCTGTCCCTGCTCTGGGTCTCCTCTTCACTAGGTCACCATGAGCCACTCCTTGAGCGTCCTTCCAGCTGCCCCCAAGGCTAAGCCCCACCAAACCCCTCCAGGCCCCAGCAGCATCACCACAAAATCCCTGTGTTGGTTTTAACAGCGTTCCTGTGCCTTGGAATCAGGATGAATTACTGTCCCTCTTTTCACCCCTGTCCCCTTGCATTGTTGCCACTCAAAGAAATTAATCAGGCTTATTAAGCATGACCTCGCTTTTGTGAGCCCTGCTCTCAGTCTGCCGATCTGTACCTGTCTGCGGCTCTCCTAGCTTGGTTCCAGAGAGGCCTCAGCCTCCCTTGGTCCTCTAGTGGGGGCAGGGACAGGGGGCCAGCGGCCACATCTTTTGTTGTTTGCAGAGACTGACGCACCGGACTGGATCGGACAAAAGCAGGACGCTCTGCTATAGCGAGCACAAGGCTCTTTGTTGCCATGGCTGTGGAAAAAAATAGAAACAAAAAGGATAAATGTTGCGTCCAAATATGCTAATAATTAACACTTAGCACCATGGATATAAAAAGCACTTAATACTAAATTACTATGATCATAATAGCTGTTCTTTATTCAGCCCTATTCCATATGGCATCATGGCTTGGTAGTTAAGTACGCCTGAGCTGGAACCTGACTGTCTGGGTCCAAATCCTAGATCTGCTATTTACCAGCTGTGTAACTTTGGGCAGGTTATTCAAACTCCTCAAGTCTCAGTTTTGTATCTATAAAACATAGACAGTGGAAGTATTCAACTCATAGGGCTATATGACCCCATGCTATGCTGATAAAGCACTTAAACATGGCATGCCACATAATAAGCACTAAATAAATATCATATTTTTATATACCAGATTTAGGGCTTTATATATGTTGGTTAACAAATTTAGACCTCAAAACAAACTTGTGACATAGACATTATCATAATTCCTACTTATCAATTGAGGAAATCAAGAGTCAGAGAGGTCGAGTAACTTTCCCAAGGTCACCCAGCAAGAAAGTAGCAGAAACCAATTCTGTTTGATGCTAAAGTCAGGTGCTTTCCACCGTACCAAGTCACTGTCTTCCATGAGCTACTGGCAAGAGGTCCCACATCAGTGTGATGCTATATTGTTGGTGACTATTACACAAAATCCTCCTCCCTTTAGTCAAGTTGGAATATACAAGGTATTTTTAGAATGAACAGAAGAATCTGGTGTACAAAGCAGCTTTATTGATGGTTCCCCTCCTCCCCAGCCCTCCTCTATGCCCAGTGTGTGAGGCCCGGTTCTCTGGTAGAAATTGGAAGTCCAGCTGGGGAAGAGCAGAGAGCTCTGGGGTGGACTTTCTTCAGTTCCAGCTCTCGGATGACTTGACTGGCAGAGTGGAGCCAGGGGCAGAACTTGGCCACAGGGCGCCAAGCCATATCAGATCCAGGGGCTGGACAGGTCTGCGGACTGCTCTAGCACCCTGAAAGTCTGTGGACATCACCAAGGAAATAAAGTGAAACGGCATAACCCAAATCACTTTCTTGCCAGAGAACTTTACATTCTTAAAGGAATCCAAAGTCTTATTACACCTCCTATAGAGTAGACTTCTGGCATCCAGACCAGTGAGTGCCCATTAAGGCTCTGACCATTGCCCAGTCCAGTCAGGCCTCTGCCCATACCTCTACACAACCAAAGTCAGTCCTCTGCTCATAATTCTACACAACCAACTCTTGTTGAGTATTCAGAAGCAGCTCAATTGCTAAAGAACCACCTAGGCAAAAATAAAACTCAGCCTTACAATATCTCTGGGAAAGAGAAGCAGCTGCTATATCATTAATTGCAACCATTCACAGAGCCCAAACTTTGGGCAAGCCACAGTGCTTAGCATGACCCTTGTCACAAATTCCACCTATCCTCCTAACCCTCACTTGTCCCTCTAGTTCATGGCTAGCTCCTGATGGCTCCTCCCCTGTGCCTCTCCCATGTCCAGATGTCCATTTGCAATCAAATAAGAACTGGCTGGTTTCATCCTGGGCTCTAGAAAATACAACCCTGGCTCCTTAGTGAGGACACAGCTTGGTGTCAGGACAGCAGCCTATGGTGGGGCCTCCCTGGAGATCCCCAGGCTATGTCCATACCTAGTTTAAGATGGCAGAGCCCACTTATCTGTGGACAGGTGAACTGTCTATGCTATGTGGACCTCCCACACGCCCTGATCACAGGGCTCTTCCTCAATCCCTTCTACCTACACCTGCCTCATGCCTCCTACATACACACTCAGGACTCCCAAATGAAGATGGAGTAGGAGGGAAATGGTCGGGCTGTAGATTTCGTGAAAACAGCAGGAGCTCTGTAGTCAGATAGGCATAGGTTTGAATTTCACCATTTTACTTAATAGCTGTGTGACTTAGGCTGGTCATTTAACCTCTCTGAGTCTTATTTTCTCATCTCCATAAAGGGGAATGATCTTCTGTACTCTTGGGGTTTCTATGAGGATTAGAAACAATGTATGTGTGTTATGCCCAGTGGCACTCAACCAATGCCACACATAGGTGGGTCTCTTTATACTCATTAAAATATGTATACTTTCTGATCCCAGGGTCCTGGGATCGAGCCCCACGTCAGGCTCCCTGCTTAGCGGGGAGTCTGCTTTTCCCTCTCCCCCTGCCCCTGATCCTGCTCGCTCCCTCTCTCTGTAATGCTCGAGCTTTTTTTTTATTTTTATTTTCTTTAAAAAATAAAAATAAAATAATAATAATAATAAAATAAATAAATATATATACTTTCTGTCCCTAAATTCTTACAACTACCAGGCTGCAAGGTCAGCCCACCAGTGGTGTTGCTGTGATCAGCCTGGCTGGTTTATAGCTAAGCTCTCCTGCTAGGCCTAGACCTTAGTCTCATGCAGACATGGAAGTTTTGGCCCCTCTGCCCATGGTTTGCCTGGGATTGTCCCAGTATAAGGACTGAAATTTCCACATCTTGGGAGCACTGGGAATTCAGTCTTGGGAAAACTGAGATGGTTGGTCATCCTATCAAGGCAGCTGACCCAGAGGGGGCGGAGTAGTTGTCAGACCTGAGAGAAGAAACTGGGCTTCCCATAACCTCTCCCAGTTGGATGGATGGGGCCAGGTAGGCGCCTACTCAGTCCCTCCTTCCAAGTTCCCAGCCAAGTCCCTGTTAAGCAGAGGTCGTGGGTGACACCTAGAGGTTATGTTAAAAACTGCAGTCTGATAATCACCCACTAGCCCCTTGAGGCCTTTGTTCATTAATAAATATTGAGGCACTGGACATAAGTCTTGGAGGTCTTGGAAGACATCCTCAAACAAGTTAAGCTGAGACCTACTGATTGATAAAGTGTTAGCCAGGTCAAGGCAAGTGGGAAAGAAATTATTCTAGGCAGGAGGGAACAGCAAAGACCAAAGTTCTGAGTTGGAAGAAGCAGGAAACTTTCAAGAAACTACAGTATGGGGTCGGGCCGGGGGCGGGGGGTGGGGTCGGTGACAACAAAAGTTGGAAAGGTTGTCAGCGGCTGATCAGCTAGGGGAAATTTTTTTGTCTTTAAGTGCAAACAGAATTTAGTGAAGGTTTTAAGCAGGACAGTAACATAATCAGATCTACATTTTTCAAAGGTAACTCTGGCTACAAGGAGGAGACTGGTTAGAAGAGTAGTAAACCTAAAGCCAGGCAGGCAACTGTAGTGCCCAGGTGATGCAGAGACTGAAGCCCCGCACTTGGCTGGTACAGAGGGATGAAGAGGAAGGTGATGGTTTGAGAGATGTTATGGAAATAGAATGGGCAGGGACACGGTGACTGACGAGGTGAGGGATGAGAAACAGCAAGGTTCAAAAATGATGTAGGTTTCCAAATAGGACCACGGGGGACCAGTGGGGCAGGTGCTGAGATGGGAGCATGAGAAGAACGGGGACAATGTTGGGCATGTTGAATCTGAGGTGACAGTGGGACATCCAAATGAAGACAGTAAATAAGCAGTTGAATAAAGATTAGGAAGGGGGACATAAATGTGGGGATGATCTAGCAAGGAGATGGTAACTGAAGCCCTTAGCAGCACCAACATTTTAAATTGGCAGAGGGGCGCCTGGGTGGCTCAGTTGGTTAAGCGACTGCCTTCGGCTCAGGTCATGATCCCAGGGTCCTGGGATCGAGTCCCACATCGGGCTCCCTGCTCTGCGGGGAGCCTGCTTCTCCCTCTCCCACTCCCCCTGCTTGTGTTCCCTCTCTCGCTGTCTCTCTCTCTCTGTCAATGAAATAAATAAATAAAATCTTTAAAAAAAATAAAAATAAAAACAGGCAGAGACAGGAGCGAGAACATGCCAAAGGAAAACCAAGTGAGTGTGATGTTATAAAAGGGGGGCAAGAGTATTTCAGAAAGTAGACAGTGGTCAACAGCATCAAATATTTCTGAGAGGCAGTGAAATGAGATCTGAAAATTGTCCATTGAACAACGTGTTGGACAGAAAGACAAATACTGCATGATTTCACTCATACGAAGCTCTAGCGTAGTCAAAAGTAGACTCGTGGTTCCAGGGGTTGGGGGGAGGGGAGAGTGGGGAGTTCTTTAGTGGGCACAGAGTTTCAGCTGGGGACTAGGGAAAGAGTTCCCTAGATAGATGATGGAGGTACTTAATACCACTGAACTGTACACTTAGAAACGGCTAACAAGGTAAATATTCCTGTTATGTGTATTTTACCACACCTGCATACACACACAAAAGTCACCTTCTCTGTGAGGTCTTCCAGGCCACCCTTTGTAAAATGTCAAGCCCTCCACGGACTAGGAGAGAAACGGAATCAGGTGGAGGCGGAGCAGGCGCAGGGCGAGAAAGGCGGGAGCGTCCAGAGCCGCCTCCTCGAGAAGGGGAGAGGGAAGGAGCGCGGGAGGGGCGGGTTAAGCTGAGGCCAAGGGTGACACCTAGAGGTCATGTTTAAAAACTACAAAGAGTGGCCTGGAAGATAATCCCCCACCGGGCGGGGGGGGGGGGGGGGCGCCCGGGG
>NC_058406.1:34847493-34886037 GCF_002201575.2 Neomonachus schauinslandi
GGGGAGGGGAGGGGAGGGGAGGGGAGGGGAGGGGAGGGAAGGGAAGGGAAGGGAAGGGGCCTGAGAGGCGCGAGTTCCGGGAGAGGAACGCCATTTCGGGCCGGGCGAGGAGAGGCGGACTAGGGGTTGGGCTCAGGGTTTTGGAGGAGAGGAGTGCACGTCCGCCAGCCCCCGGGCTTAGGCTGAGAGCTACAGAAGGGACGTGGTTCCATAGGTTCAGGACCTGCACAGGACCTCCACAGCCCCCGCCTGCACCTCCGCTGACCTGGCCGCTGTGGAAGGCAGATGTGGCAGGAGGCCTCCTGCAGCGCCATCGCCTCAGCCCTCGGACCTGCGTGCCCTCCATCGTCCACCCTCAGCATCCCTAGCCCCAGCAAGAAGGCAGTTGCGGCCAGGCACGGAGGACGCCATCTTGCGGAAGTTCCCCCAGGGGTCCCGACCGTAAGGAGACAGGGGCCCTACATTGGTCACAGCCCAGATGCCAGTAGAGCAGCAGGAATTGGGAGTCTGGCTTGGAGGGAGACCAGCATCAATGACCACCTCTACCCGCACCCCCCTAGCTGGCCTCTAAAGAGTCCAGCCTGCGCTCTGGGTCAAGGTCAAGCACAGTGCCCTTGCAGGACAATATGCCCTAACCATGATCTCCCTTTCTTGAAGTCAGCCCCTACTTGGCCTTTAGAAATCTACCCTCTCCCTCAGGAGCAGGTGGGAAGTGATGGGTTCAGGGGGCCGGTTTCTGTTCCCTCTGTCCATAGATAGGGCCCTTGAGTGGAAACCCCTTTGGCTGGACCAAAGGCCTGGAGGCACTAGAGCTGCTCACCTGGGGCCCTGACCATGATAGTGGGGACAGAAGATAACCTATGCTGCCTCAGCCCTCACAGAGCCCTGTTCCCAGGGGCCCTTCCCCCAGAATCCACACCAAAGCCAGGGCCTTCCTAGAGCCTTCCCAGTGCTCAAGCCTCCTAGGAGGAGGAGTCCTAATGTAGTTGTTATTCTGAGTCCTGCAGCCCCTCTCCTTGTGACATACAAACCCACTTTGTATGCCCTGAGCCCACATAGCTGGGCCCCTAGTTCACAGGCTAAATCCTGGACCCCTGGCCAGGCTGAAGCATATACCATCTTATTTAATCACAACAACCCTATGAACTAGGTACTATTATTATTCCCATTTTTTACAGAGGAGAAAACAGGCTCAGAGAAGGTAAGCAACTTGCCCCGACTCATACAGCTTACTAAATATTGGAGGTAGTTTTCAAACCCTGGTCTATCTGGCTTTTGGAACCCATGTTCTCCAATTTATTAGTCTGCAGAGTACCACCAAGTGCCTTTTACCACCGCTGATCAGTTTCTGGGTACTGCCTTCCTGGCCGCAAGACTGAACACGCAGCCAGACCTCTTTTTCACAGCCCTGTCCCTACATCACATCCTTCCTCTTGGCAGTGAACTTGCCAATGATGTAATACTGAATGGTATTATATCAGATTCCCTGACAAAGGAATCTCCTTTGCAATGCCTGGAACCATAGCATCCATCTCAAATGTCTCCAACCTTATGCTCTATTGCTCCTGAGGGTTTGGCTCACATTCCTCACTGGGCTTTTTGCTTATGCCATTTACCCTTCTTGAAGTGCCCTTCCCAAAGCCTCCAAGAGCCACCCGCTGAAGTCTCAGAAGACTTTTACTTTCCTCAATCCAGTGATCTCACTGGAAAGCTCCTCTGGCCCAATACTCAGTCAGGAAGCTTCAAAGAGGGCTTGAGTTCTAGTCCTATAGGGTCAGGAAGGGGGGAAAGGACACGAATGCAGCTGCTTCTTTCCGGTCCTGAGCCACCAGTTTTTTCTCCAAATCTTGCTTGGGACAAGGGGGCAAAAGATTGTTGAGAGAGAAGTGGGGTTGAAGAAAGAGATAGGTGCACTTGAGAGACTGGCAGAGAGAAAGGAGGTTTGTAGGAGCTGTGCAAATAACCTATCTTCCTATAACATCAGTTTCTCTGGACCAATTTGGGGAGGAAAGAAAATCTGTAACTTAAAACATTTTAATATTTTTTAAAGTTTTAAAGGAACATTACGAGTCAAAGGCAAAATTCTCTAGAATTTTTAAGCTAGAACATTGACATTGGTAAGAAATTCCGTGCTTGGGGCGGGGCCGGGGGTAGGGGGTTAGGAATCCTGGCTCCTCCCCCAGCTCAGTTTAGGGGACGAGAGAAAGCCTGGCACCGAGTGAAGGCCGCTACTGTGATCTCCGTGGGCGGTGGGTGTGTGGCGGGGGAGGCATGGCCCATCCAGAGGCTCTGGGAAAGGGCAGTCCTGCGTCCCCGCCGTACCCTTGGCGACAGCGGCTTGGGTGGGAGGGGGAGAGTGTGAGCCGCAGTCACTGGCGCCGCCCCCTCTCTCCGGCTCCACCCTAGCTCTGGCTCCACGTGGTTTTCACCACCAGCAGCGCAGACCGGGGGTGGGGGAGGGGCCTCGCCACGCACCTCCGGGCTGGAGAGGGTGTGGCCGGGAGAACCGCGAGCCCCACAGGGGTCGGTCCGTGACTTCTCGGAAAAGAGCGAGGAACGCGCTCTGTGGGCAATGGACTCCACAGGCTTCTGACGACAAACCTGGGACGGAGAATCCGGGAGTCCTGAAAAGACAGGTGAGCGGCGCTAGGGGAAGGACAAGCCAGGGTCCCCATCCGGACCGCCATGGCCGTGCACGCCCGTCGTCTGTGCCACATTGCCTTCCACGTGCCCGCGGGGCAGCCGCTCACCCAGGATCTGCAGCGTGTCTTCGGATTCCAGCCCTTGGCGGTGCGGGAAGCAGAAGGCTGGCGGCAATTGGCCCTGCGCAGCGGCGACGCGGTCTTTTTGGTGAACGAGGGCGCAGGGCCGCGGGAGCCGCTGTACGGCCTGGACCCACGTCATGCTGTGCCCAGCGCCACGAACCTGTGCTTCGACGTGGCGGACGCGGGCGCCGCCGCCCGGGCGTTGGTTGCGCGGGGCTGCAGCGTGCCGGTGCCCCCGGTTAGCGTTAAGGATACGCACGGCACAGCCACCTACGCTGTGGTCAGCTCGCCCGCCGGCAACCTCAGCCTGACACTCCTGGAGCGTGCCGGCTTCCGAGGACCTTTCCTCCCGGGATTCCAGCCTGTGGCCTCTGCAGCCAGCCCGGGCTGGGTCAGCCACGTGGACCACCTGACCCTGGCCTGCACCCCTGGCAGCTCCCCCACACTGATGCGCTGGTTCCACGACTGTCTAGACTTTCGCCACCTGCCACTGAGTCCAGGTGAGGATCCGGAGATAGGCCTCGAGGTGACAGCAGGATCTGGGCGAGGGGGACTGAAGCTCACCGCCCTGCAGACCCCCCCAGGCAGTGCTGTCCCCACCCTCGTGCTGGCTGAGACCCTGCCAGGGGCTTCTAGTGGACAGGACCAGGTGGAGCAGTTCCTGGCCCGGCACAGGGGACCAGGACTGCAGCACGTGGGGCTCTACACACCAGACATCGTAGAAGCCAGTGAGGGGGTAGCAGTGGCTGGGGGCCAGCTCCTGGCTCCTCCTGAGGCATACTACCAGCAGCCGGGCAAGGAGAGGCAGATCCTAGCTGCTGGGCATCAGCCTAGCCTGCTGGCCCGACAGGGGATCCTGCTGGACGGTGATGAAGGCAAGTTTCTGCTTCAGGTCTTCACCAAGTCTCTCTTTCCAGAGGACACCTTCTTCCTGGAGCTGATTCAGAGGCAGGGGGCCACAGGCTTTGGCTGGGGCAACATCCGGGCCCTGTGGCAGTCGGTGCAGGAGCAAGCCGCCAGGGACCGCCAGGGACCGGGAAGCCTGAGGAAGGCTGGGGCTGGGGAGCACCGGGCCAGCTGGAACTGAGAAACACCTGCAGAGGCTTGGGGTGCTTTGTCCCCAGAGGCACCATCTCTTCGGTGCCTACCAGAACTTGAAGCTCTCACTGAGACCCAAAGAGGCGGGATTTTGTTTTGAACTATGAACTGTTCTTACGTCTTCTATAACTAATATATATGCAAGATACAAAGAATAATAAAGGAATTACATAATTAGGAAATAGAACTTCCCAATACTTTTGAACCATCTTTGTGACCTTCTCTGATCCCATTTCTCTCCACCCTATCCAATTTTTATTATTAACCCCTTGATTTGCTGTATTATTTCACTACGTATGAAACAATAGAGAAATAAATTTAGTATTTGAGGTAGGAATTCTAAGAACAAATCTTCCCATTTCCCCTCTCCCTAGGGAGCAGCCACTGCAGGTGGGGAGGGGTTGGGTCAGGGCTGAGCCCAGCCACCTGCTCTAGGACAATACCACTGCTCTATAGTCAGAGCCGACCAGAGATCTGGACCAAGGGTGTTGGGTGTCAGCCACAGGCAGGGGCCCTCTGCAGCTGCTTTCTCCCTCTCTCCTCAGGGTTGTGGGAGGACAGATCACTCTGGAGAGAACACCCACCGCCATTTGCCCGGGGCTGGCTGGGAGCCCAGGCAGTGGAAGTCAGCACCAAACAGGACTTTACCACTTTCTGGGTCCCTCCGAGAGGAAGAACGAGTGGGCGAGGGAGGGGGTGGAAAGTCTCCAAAATGACTATAAAAATAAGCACTTTATTAAAAAACCGGATTCTCAGGAAGTGGGGGCTTCCAGAGGTGTCACTGGGCAGTACTGTTGAGGCTGGATGCATCCGGAGGCCGAAAGAAACTATCCAGGAGTTGCTGGCCCGGGCTGGGCTTTTTCCGGCTGGATGGAGTGGACACCGGGCATCTTTTGGGACCCTGTGCAGAAGCCAAAGAAAGGAGGCACTAAGGGGGCAGCAGAGTCCTCTCCTTCCGCCCCCTCTCCACTCCACTAATACAGCTCAGGTTCTAGTCTGAATGTTGTAAAGCTTCCAACCCGTCTCCAGTATCTACGTCTTCGGTCAACATGGCAGCCCAAGGTAGTCTTCCTAAGATACAAACCAGACTCCTCTCTCCACCCAAAATGCTTTAGCGGCCTGGTGTTCATGGCCCTGACTGGCCTGCGCGGGCCCTGCTGATCAAACGCGCCTAGCTCCTCGCACGCTGCATTATGAAGTTGGCCGCATTATGCCAGCATTGCCCACAGGACTCTTGGGCCCAGGGAAGAACATTCCTACTGCGGACTCCCCTCCCAAACCTGGAGGTAATGGTTCGGTTCTTCCACACAGATTACCAGCTGCTGCTTCTAAGCGGCCCTTCCTGATCCTTGCCTCCCAGACAGAACTGAAAGCTCTCCACCTCATAAGCCACAAAACCGAGTACAAGCATTTTGCACACCTGGGGCCCTACTGTCTCCACCATTTGTTCTTATTCCCTCACCACCCTGGCCTCCAAGCTATAAGGTGTCTAGGGAAGAACTATTATTCCTCTCCCCACAGCCAAGTGTGGAGTGGATAATGTTCACCCAAGCATGTGTCATTTAACTCACTGAAAACCCGGGGATTTGGGCCTGAGGAAAGATGGCTGGGGGAGGGCCAAGAGACTCACCTTGCGGGTCCCTGGCTGTTGGCCCTCATACACACGGAACACCTGGCCAAGGAGAGAGGGGGAGAGCGCAGGGCTGGCACCTTTCCCCAAAGAGCCAAACCCCTGTGGTCTCTCAACTTCATGCCCCCACACATCTGTTTAAAATACGCTTTTGTTGTGGGGTGCCTGGGTGGCTCAGTCGTCAAGTGTCTGCCTTTGGCTCAGGTCATGATGCCAGGGTCCTGGGATCGAGCCCCGCATCGGGCTCCCTGCTCCGCGGGAAGCCTGCTTCTCCCTCTCCCACTCCCCCTGCTTGTGTTCCCTCTCTCGCTGTGTCTCTGTCAAATGAATAAATAAAATCTTTAAAAAAAAAAATACGCTTTTGTTTTCTCCTGGTAATAGGTTCACGTAGAACATACAGGAACCCCCAAAAAGTACAACGAAGACAACACAGGCAGTGCCTTTTTCATAGCGGTGGAGACAGCTGCAGTGTGAAACTCCTCGCGGGTCAGCCAGCGAGCGCCAGGCGGCGCGACGGTCACCGGGGTCTGCCCTTCCAGGGCCAGACCGTATACTTGATAGGTCAGCTTGATGTGAGAGAAAGTGTGGACCACCTGGAGGGAGGGCCAAGGGGCTGAAACAGGCCCAGGGATGTGCCCACAAAAGCCACACCCCTGCCCCGCCCACGGCTCACGCACCTGCCCGAGGTGCCGGAGGCGGGGCGCTGGGAGGGGCCCAGCCCAGCTCTGCAGCTCCCGCAGCAGGGCCTCGCGCTGCCGTGGCCCCGAGGGCTCTGCGGTCACAGCCGGGAACTGCCACAGTCCTGCCAGCAGCCCTGAGAGAGAGGACAGCCAGGTGTGGCCAGGCCTGAGCCGCCAACCTCTCCGCTTCCCCCTTGTTGCTCCTGCCACCGCCCTCCGCTCCGACAATCTAGGTACCTGAACTGGGCCTCTGCACCAGCAGGACCCGAGGACCCCCGAGGGCCCCGGGCTGCTCCAGAACACAGGTGGCAGAGCTCTCCTCCCTGGGGGGCCTGCGGCCGGCCTTTCTGGGGAAGTTGGTCACTCCCCGGGTCGGGTCCCAGGGCTCCGTGGGAGGCGCGCACAGCCGGCAGGGCCCCGCGTGGGGATCTGGGAAGAGAGATCCCGCAGCGCCGCTCAGGCCCAGGCAGCAGGCCGTGGCCCAGCTCTGCAGGGTCTTACTCAGCATCGGATAAAGTGCCGTGCGGCGCGCTGCGGGGCTGGGGCTGGTGCTCACCACACTCCTCCACGTCGGGGCTGCCCGGCGGGCCCCGCAAGCCCAAGAGCCGTTCCTGCTCCACCTGAGAGGCGCGAGGCAGACGTCAGGCGCCAGGGGTCACCGTCTAGGACCCCTGCCTGCCCCTTCCGCAGATGGCTCACCCTCTGCTGTGCCCGGCACAGGCTCTGCACAGGGCACTGGCTGCAGCGCGGGTGCTGCGGGGTGCACAATGTGGCCCCCAGCTCCATGGCCGCTTGGTTCCAGTCCCCGGGCCGCGCCGGGTCCACCAGCTGCTGGGCTAAGCTCCTACAAGGGAACGTGGCTATGAGCCAAAGACACTTTGGAGACCCCCTTGCCAGTCTCCCCAGGACCCCGAGACCCTACCAGAGAAGCTGGGAGACGAGGGCGCTCCTGGGATCCGCACCAATGGCTCGGACTCGGCACAGCACCCGCACTACATTCCCGTCTACCACACCGGTTGCCTGGCACAGAGGAATGCACGAGTCAGCCAGCTCCGGGAGGAAGGAGGGCGGGCACACACCAAGCGGGGGTGGGCTAAGGGCTCACCTGTCCGAAGGCAATGGAAGCAATGGCTCCAGCTGTGTACCGCCCCACGCCAGGCAGGAGCTGCTGCAGGGTCTCTGCTGTCCGTGGCATGTGGCCCCCTAGCTCCTCTACCACCTGATTGGGGTGGGGGGAGGGGGGAGGCTCTAGGTTATGAGACACCTGAGGCCCTGGGGCTCACCCCCTTACCTGTCACACCCCGTCACCCCCTTACCTTCCGGGCTCCCTCCTGCAGCCGCCGGCCTCGAGAGTAGTAGCCCAGGCCCGCCCAGAGCTGGTTCACCTCCTGTGGGTGAGATCAGAGAGATCAGTGGTCAGTCCTCAGTTGTCCCCGTTTCCCCCTACCCCTGGGCGACTCTTACCTCCAGGGAAGCACTGGCCAGGTCCTGTAGCGTTGGCCACTTCTATAGCTCGAAGGCAATCAAAAAGAAGTAAGATCAAGGTCAAGGGAGGTGGAGGAAGCCTTCTTTACCCCACCCCAAAGGCTAAACTCTCTCTGGGGTCTGGCTCATGACCCTCCCCTTCCTTCCCTGAAGTCACCTGCATCCATCGGGTGTAATAGTCGATCACCGTGGCAACCTGGGTCTGCTGCAGCATGACCTCTGAGACCCACACTGGGGGAGAGGGGTTGGCATGAGGGCACTCCGAGCTGCCCTGCTCCCAGCACACAGCCCCTAGACCCCAGACCAGTGGGCATCCAGGCAAAGGAGCCCTGCTCCCAAGATATGCACTCACCAGCGTATGCCCGCCTGTCCAGATCCACCTCACCCTCTGCCTGCCAAAGCAATCCCAGGTAAGGAGTCAGTATGGAGACAGCTGGGCACCGACCTCCCACCCCACTGTCCCTGGCCCTCGCCTGCTTACCCGCCTTCTCCAGGGTAGGTCCCGCTTCTCTCGGTCGTACCAGCTCAGTAGGTTCTCCCGAAAGACTCTGACGTCAGCTGGGTCTCTGAAGAGATGGTACGGAGAGGCCTGCAACAACACCTCCTCCTGCCGCCCGGCCAAGCCTGCGGGGGCCGCAGGAAACTTAGGCTTCGTCCCTGCACAGGCTATGCACCAGGTACCCGGGGCACTGCAGCCTGGCTGCTCCCCCTGAGGGCGCCCCCACCCCCAAACCCTGGTTTAAGCTTTGGACCTGGAGTCAGACCAGAATTCTCTAGCTCTGTGTAATCTGAGCCAGATTTCTGGCCTTAACTTGGCCAGGGTGGTACCGCTACCTCCTTTGACTGTGGGTCACAATGAAAACCCAACAGTTTCAGCCAAGCATAATGTATACGTGTGCAGCGCTTTCCCATTTAGAAAACATTTTCAGGCTCACAGACTCATTCGATCCCATGAAAGCCACAGGAGGAAGGAAATGCACAGACAATCGCTCCATTTCATGGTAAGAAAGCAGCCACTCAGAGCAATTGTCCCAAAGTTACAGGGCAAAGTCAGAATGAGACCCTTAATTAGTCCCTTAAGGCCCTGACACATACCACATTCCCTTCCCAGCCCGAATCTCCCTCCCTTTCATGGCCACTGAATCCAGCACCTTCATCTTTGACTAGGACCGCACTCCTCACCATTGGGGGTAGAAGGCTTGACCTGGCGGCCGCTGAGGACACGCTTCTCCCTTCCCTCCTGGCAAGGTGCCCGCTTCCTCTGACAACTCCTCACAGCTGTTCGTGGCTTCTTCATGATGGCCTAGAAGAGAAAGGCCCAAAGTAGTCTGTCACCATGAGGCTGAATCTTGGGGCCCCACAACGGATATAGATAGCCACCTCCTTCTCTACAACCCTCATTATAGAGAATCTAGCTTTCCTCACCCTCCAGATGCTCATGGGTTTGCCCCTGGCTGGCTGTGGCACTGAGGTATGACCAGTGGGGCTGAACTTCTGCAAGTGACTTCAGAGAGACCAACATTAGCATAATTTTGGAGACCCACAAAAGAAGAGGCCAGGGCTGGGCTGGATACACCTGTGTATCCTGGATGCTCACTGTGACTTTGTATGTGTGGACAGGGATTCATTACGTGTGTCTAGAAGCACAGGGCAGGTAGGAAGTTTATCTGGTAGAGATGCAGCACATGAAACAGCCTTGAGCCGTCATGGAGTCCAAACCTCCATCCTACAGAAAGGAGAAACCAAGGATCAGAGATGGGAAAAGATTTGCCTGAGAGCAGATGGCAAGCTGGGGTGGTGGTGGGAGCGGATGTGCTATTTTTATTCCTAATCTTTTCTTGATCTGGTAAACCAAAGCTGGCTGCCCATTGGTAATGCGAAATATATCCAGTTGATCTTCACTGCTCCCTACTGTTCTCTTGGTGCCCTTTTCTCAAACAACTAAAACGTTAGTGAGGGCTTATTATATGCCAGGCTCTGTACTAAGTGTTATACCAATTTCTAACTCAGTCTCCAGACAACTCCATTAGGTATCTGCTAGTATCACCTCCATTTTAGTTAGGAGGAAGTTGAGGCTTGCAGAGATGAAGCAACTTGTCCACCCAAACCCAAAATACCTGCCTCCAGAGACTGCACTCTTGTGCTGTGCTACACCACAGTCCCTGCTGAGCCCCTGGTTCAACCTCTTTCCTTAAAACCTGACTTCATCACCTCATTTGCATCAAAAGAGCTTGTTTCCTCCTTCAGAGAAAAAAAGTGAATGCACAAGTTTACTGCACTCTGCACTTATCTGCATTCTCCTTCTCCTTCCCCTTGTGATATAGAACAATGGTCTCTCCTAAATTGGCTGAGCTCAAGTTCCTGCTCCTTAATCCCTTTTAAACAACCCACTCTCCTTCCCTTCATAGCCAACCCTCTTTGACCAAACTCCCTAACTCCATAATTCACTCTACCATCTATTCTCCAAAGAGTAAAGCAGTCTTTTAAAACATGATCATGTTATTTTCTTACTTAAAACCTTCAGTGGCTTCCTACTAATTCATTCACTAAATATTTATGTAGTGCCTATGTGCCAAGCAGTTTCAAGTACATGGAATACTTCAGTAAATAAAATACCAAAGGTTCCTGTCATCATGAAGCTTATATTCTAATGTGGGGGGGGGGCAAACAGTAATAATTAAATTATATAGGATGTTAAGTGATAAATAGTAACATAAAGAGAAAAAGTAGAGTTGGTGAAGGAGATAAGGAGTGGTGATGGTGGAATGTTGCGATTTTATTTTTTTTTAAAGATTTTATTTATTTATTTATTTGACAGAGAGAGAGAGCACAAGCAGGAGGAGCAGCAGCAGGAGAGGGAGAAGTAGGCTCCCCACTGAATAGAGAGCCCCTTGTGGGGCTTGATCCCAGGACCTTGGGATCATGATGTGAGCCGAAGGCAGACGCTTCACCAAATGAGCCACCTGGAATGTTGCAATTTTAAAGCACATGGTCAAGGTGGGCCTTATTAAAGTGATACTTGACCAATGATTTAAGGCAACTGAAGGAATTAGCCAAAGGCATCCTAAAAAGGAGCTAGTGCAATGGCCCTAAGGAAGGTGCCTGGTGTGTCTGCAGAATAATAAGGAAGCCAGTGTGGTTAGAATGCACCAAGAAAGGATGAGTAGTAGATGAGGTCAAAGAGGTAAAGAAGGTAGGGAGCATAAGGATCACTAAGTACCTTGTAAGCCACTGGAGGAATTTGGCTCTCACATCCATTGCTCTGAGAACCCAATCCTCTTAATATAGTTTTGTAGGCTCCAAAGATCCCCACCTGCCTCATCCCCTCACTCACTATGCTCCAGCCTGTCTGTTGGCCTTGACATCTCACCCAATCCTTTTCTCGTACAGCTGTACAGCTTGTACAGCTCTTATCCTGTGCTTCACCTAACAGTTATTCATTCTTTCAGGTCTTGACTTAAATGTCCAAATCAGCCCCCCTCCCCCAGTCTCACCCTCTTGTGTAATTCTCCATTTTCCTCTTATACTAATTGTTATTTCACATTTATTTATGTTTCTTTGATCAGTGTCCACTTCCCCGACTTGACTACAGAACTCCATGAGCAAGGACTGAGTCTTTTTTGTTGACTGTTGAGTCCCCAGAGCTGAGCACAGTGTCAGATAAGTTGCATACAACAAGCACTGTTAATTAAAACCGGATGAGAGAAGAGATAGTAAGAGGTTTTCTTTCTTTAGAATGGGAGAAATCCAAACGACCCAGAATAATGATGAAAAAGACTCAGTGGACAGAGAAAGGTTGAAGACGAACTAGAAACAGTGAATAATCAAGGAGAAGGGGTTGAGACTCCTTGGTGGGTCGAGAGGATGGGAACCGGAGTCCCTGAAAAAGAACTGGCCTCCGGTAAGGGCATGTCTCTCACGGTATCAGAAGTCAAGAGCAATCACCCTCTAGGTCAACCACCCCTCCTGCCTGGATTATTGTAAAGGCTTCCCCGCCAGTCGGTGACTCTAACCCCTCTGGCAGCCTCTCTCGAGTCCCTCTCCCCGCCTTTTCACTTCCTGGAAGTGAGGTCTCCATCCTGCCTGTGAACGTGCCTATACCCAGAAGATCCTTCTTTCCCCTACACTGCCCTGTCTGTGCGTAACTCCTAGACGCGCTTCACGCTGGCCGGGGTAGCGTCACCTCCGCTGGGGACCCCCACCCCCACCCCGGGGCCGCGTGGATGAAGACCGCGTGAAGCGGCCGCCCACGTTCCCGCCCGCAGAACGCGGAGAAGGAATTACCTCCCGCTCAGTCTCCCTCGCCCGGCTCCCGACGCACTCCAGGGGGCGTGGCTCCGACCCGCACGGCGCCCGCCAATAGGTCCCCGCGCGCGCCCGGCCGCCTCCTCCGCGCCAGACCCGGGAGGTGTGAACGGAAGTCCGACCCGTCAGCGACTCGGCGACTCGGAGGGCGAGGCCCCGCCCCGTCCCCGATCGCCGGAGCCGCGCGGAGAGAAGAAGCGGAAGCCGGGCGAACCCACCGACTACTCAGGCGAGGGGCCCGCCGTGTCATGGCCGCCGACAATGGCGATGGCGCAGCCTCAGCCCCAGCGGCCCCTGACGGTGAGTGGCTTCTCAGGGCTTCCCGCCTTAAAACCCTGTGCGCTCCGGAGCGGGGGAAGGCCTCGGGCTCTCGGCTCTAGAAACTGATCTCAACGTTCAGAGGACTAGCTCATTCCTTCTGAGCCAGCCACGAGGAAACTACAAATCCCGGTGGGCACCGCGGCTCGGGCGCAGAAGCCCGGCGTGTTGGGAGCAGTCGGGGCGGGTATAGGGGCGTGTCGGGAGGTGTAGTCTAGAGCTTGTGGTTCTTTTAAGTGGCGCGGGTCCGATGGAAGTGGAACGTGTTGGGAGCTTGGGTGTGAGGAATTATTTATGAGGCTTGGGGCGTGCTGGTTAGCTCCTGGGGCCCCGTGGGAACAGTACTGTGGAGCTTTGGGGGTATTAAAAGAGTCGCATTCCTCAAGCCCTGAGAAGGATTTCCTGCGGGATGTGGGAAGAACGAACCTCACAGATCGTCTAGTCCAGCCTTCCTCCTCTAAAGTTTGTGATGCTGAGGGGAGAAGTAATTTTCCCAAAGTCTCACATAAGCCACTGGAAGACGCCAGCTTTCTCTTCCCAAATTCAGGGCACTGTTCACTCCAAGCACTGTGCGTAGAGCACGTGTGATACAAAGGCTTGCAGGAGAGACATGCTATTTCTTGCCTTAATGGAAACTGCCCCCCAACATTCCACCCTCAGCCATGGCCTACCTTGGAATCTCTTCCCCTGGGCCTCTGCCTCAGCATTACCATCCATCGCTCTCCTTACCCTCAGGTGGTGTCAGCAAAAGCACAAAATCTGAGGAAGAGCTAGTAGTCCAGGTGCCCGTGGTGGATGTGCAGAGTGACAACTTCAAGGAGATGTGGCCGTCCCTCCTGCTGGCCATAAAGACCGCTAGCTTCGTAGCTGTGGACACGGTGAGGGCTGGGGGATGGGGAGGGCAGATAGTTATGAAAGGGCTGGTGCTGGGAACCTAACACAGAACTCCCTTTACACACTCCCAGGAACTGAGTGGGCTTGGGGACAGGAAGAGTTTGCTGAACCAGTAAGTATAAGCCCTGATCTTAGTGCCAGCCTTGGCAGGAGGGGCAGACCTCATCCCTGGAGTAGAAGTCACAGTCCTGGGTGGTTTGAGGGCTAACTCCCAGCCACAGCCACCCCCTAAACCCAACCCCAAGGTGCATCGAGGAACGTTACAAGTCCGTGTGTCATGCGGCCAGGACCCGTTCTGTTCTCTCCCTGGGCCTTGCCTGCTTCAAGCAGCAGCTAGACAAGGTAGGTACTGGTCTCCTTCCTATCTCTGGTCTGTGGCTGCGGGGAGGGGGTTTGAGATCCTGGAGAACATCGGGTGTAAGGTGTTTCTATCCCAAATCCCGAGGTCCTTTCTCTCTCAGGGTGAACACTCCTACCTGGCTCAGGTGTTCAATCTGACCCTGCTGTGCATGGAAGAGTATGTGATAGAACCAAAGTCTGTGCAGTTCTTGGTGCAGCATGGCTTCAACTTCAACCGGCAGTATGCTCAGGGTATCCCGTACCACAAGGGCAATGACAAGGTAGGTCACCAGCCTTGAGACTGCCCCTTCTGTGACCTCATTTCTTCCTAACCGAGGCTGGGTGCAGGGGGGAGGATCTGCTTCTTAGGGAGGATGGGAAATCATTAGAGATAGGGCTGGGGAAACCAGCCTGATCCACAGAAGACTAGCATTGGGAAGGCAGGGAGCGAGAGCTTTCCAGATAGGGGCACCGGCGGTAAGTGTCCTGCAAGAGAGGCTCACTACGGGACTGTCCTTCCCAATGATCCCTTTCTTTCCACCCAGGGCGATGAGAGTCAGAGCCAGTCAGTGAGGACCCTGTTCCTGGAACTAATTCGGGCCCGCCGGCCCCTGGTACTACACAATGGTCTTATAGACTTGGTGTTCCTGTACCAGAATTTCTATGCACACCTGCCCGAGAGCTTGGGAACCTTCACTGCTGACCTATGTGAAATGTTCCCAGCCGGCATTTATGACACCAAATATGCTGCTGAGTTTCATGTGCGCTTCGTGGCCTCCTACCTAGAATATGCTTTCCGGAAATGGTGAGCAACTGGTTAAGGCTTAGGGGTGGGGCCTGGTATAAGCCTATTTCATTTACTTGAGGTATTTACTGAGTGCCTGCCATGTGCCAGGCACTGTGTTAAGTGCTGAGGACTCAGCAGTAAGCAGAACTGACAAAAAACCCTGTTCCCATGGAGTATATAAGCTATGGACCAACACCCTCGTCCGCTGTTCCAGCGAGCGGGAAAATGGGAAGCAGCAGGCAGCGGGCAGCCCGCACCTGACCCTGGAGTTCTGCAGCTATCCATCTAGCATGAGGGCCCATATTGACTACCGCTGCTGCATGCCCCCTGCAACCCACCGTCCTCATTCCACCAGCGTCTGTGACAACTTTTCGGTGAGAGCACCTGCCCATTTCTTGGGGGAGGGCAGGTTCCTGATGCCTGGAACCCCCTCTCTAAGCCTCTTTCCTACCTCTAGGCCTACGGTTGGTGTCCCCTGGGACCACAGTGTCCTCGGTCCCATGATATCGATCTTATCATTGACACCGATGAGGCTGTGGTGGAGGACAAGCGGCGACGGCGGCGACGTAGGGACAAACGGCGGAGGGCTTTGTTGGGCCTGCCTGGGAAGCAGACCTCTGAGGAAAATGAGGATTGTCCTCCCGTGAAGCAGGTCTGCGGGAAAGGCCTCCAGGCTGAAGAAGTTGAGCAGGAGGTGGCTAAGGATGAGACTAGGAGCCAGCCTGGCTTGGAGCAAGGTCACAAAAATGACTTGGAGCTGGGGCTTAAAGCAGCAGGGCCAGAAACAGCTGATATGGCTGCCTCAGAAGTGCCAGGGAATCAAGCCGGTCCTCACCCAGTGCCTGGGGATGGACTGCACCGGGCTGGTTTTGATGCCTTTATGACAGGCTACGTGATGGCCTATGTGGGCGTGAGCCAAGGACCCCAGCTCTGTAGCTCTGGGCCCTGGCTACCTGAATGCCACAACAAGGTATACCTGAGTGGCAAAGCTGTGCCCCTCACAGTGGCCAAGAGCCAGTTCTCCCGATCCTCCAAAGCCCACAACCAGAAGATGAAGCTGGCTTGGGGCAGCAGCTGACCCAACTTCCGCCTAGCACTCAAGGCCCAGGGAGAGGACTGAGAATGGAACAGAGGTGTCTGGGTCCCTCTAGCCTGTGAATGTCCTACTCCCACCTTCTACAGAATTGGGGTGTGGGGGTGGGGGCAGTCTTGGCCTGGACCTTCTCCTTTACCCTAAAGGCTGAGGAACAAGGGTACACATAAGGAGGCTGACCAGCACTGTAACACAGACTTTATTTTTAAATCTGAAAGTGTCTGGGAAAAAGTATTACCAAAAAATCAACAGAAACAAGTTATGAAAATATTTGACCAGCTTCATCTTTGGTTATTTCTTATCGCGGCTCTGTAAGGACAGACTGTTCCCACAGCTCCAGCCATAGCAGGAAGAGAAGAAAATCAGTCCATGTATAAACCATTTAACCAACTGAGTGTATCACATGTTGACAAATACATAGAGCAGGCCCTGAGGCCTACAAAACCAGCCCCACTCCCAACCACAAGGTTGAAAGTTTTATGGGGCAGAACATTAAGACTCCTTCATAAATATGAAAATAGATTAATCAACTGGAAAAGATTTTTGAATAGGTTAGCTAAGAGCCATGACCACCACGCTGCCTCACCATCCCCTTGCATAGAAATGTAGTGATGTGGTCTGACCATGCAGTAAGTGCAAACAGCAATTATTCAAGTGTCTTAGACATCCTGGCAAGAAGCTCCCCGGTCTTAAGGTCTGAGAAATAGCCATGCCTTTTATGGCTTCCTGGTTAGCTCCAGGTTCCATCCAGTAGCTTATATGACCCAGGAAAGGGCGAAAGATAGACCTGGGGTGGGAGAAGAACCTGGGGTATTAGCTGCCTGCCAGCTCAAACTAGAACTAGGAGTCCTCTGGTCCTGTCTGGGGAAGTGCACTGGGAGCCGGATGGGAGCCAGAGCTCCTTGCTGGATTTCAGAAGCTTCGTATCAGCTGTTGGCCCTAACTAGGAAGGGCTTTCATTGCTGCCTCCCCTCTCATACACAGCCATTGGGCACTTGGAGCCCCCAGACTGACCCTGGCTTGGCCTGGCCTGCCTGCTCTACAGGCCGCAGAGAAGAGTCAAGGCTGTGCACCAAGGGGGCCCTGTAGCTTCAAAGGAAGGTCCACCCCCAAGGTGAGCTGGGGACTAACCCCTCTCACCCATCCTATTTTCCCTGGGTTTTCAGGCCTATGCCTGAGACAGAGAAAGGGACTGGAGCCAAGCCTCTTGGCCTTTCTTCTTCTACCTCCATTTCCTCAGAGGCACCTGCAAGGCATGGACTGGCCCCCTGGGGCCTGGGCCCAAAACCATTTTCTTCTTGGGGACCGGAGCAGTCCATGGCTTCATGGGCCGGAGCAGCTGGGAGGGCAGATGCTCGGAATGGCGGGATCTCTCTCACTCTGTACTTGAGACTACTGAGGCGTGGTGGGGGCCCATCAGATAGTGATTCTTCTCGGCCCACAAATGGACAGGCCTCTCGATGCAAGAACTCTGGTGAACCAGGCAAAGAACGCCACCGGCGTTTTTCAGGAGCCAGGGGCTCCTGCCAGTCAGCCACAGGCAGAGTTCCGGGCCCTGGTGCATCCAAGTCAAATACCAGGGAGATGACAGACTTGCTGGGCAGGTCAAAGAACTTGATCTTGCCACCCTTGAGGTCCTGGCGAGCACTGAAAGGGTTGATTTTGGGGGTGCAGGCAGCACCACCTTGTTGTGGCCGGTAGTACGGGTCCAAGACATTCACTGTACGTGGGGGCTTACGGGAGAAGATGTCTGACTGGCTTCGAGACAACCAGATAGTGCGTCTTGGGCGTGGGGACTTGGGAGGGATCTTGTCATCCAGTAAGCTCAGTCGCTTCACCCCAGGTCCTTTCTCCAAGAGTCCTAAAAAACAATGAGTCAAATCAGGGTTACTCCCACTAGTCATAACAAACAGAAGTGGCACCTTGTGCCACAAAGCATTTCACCAATGAGAAAACAAACTCAGAAGGGAGGCTATATGCGCCAAGTCATAATTCTTAGAGTCCAGTACTTTTTCCATCATCCCCTGCCCTTTGCCCTTCTTCTGGACATGGGATCCTACAATCAGCCCTAGAGAGGAAGGCCCCACATCCTAATTTCCTCCCTTGGGGTCAGGTGGAACACTCTGGTCTAATCTCTTACCCTTGGCTGTGGGCTGCAGCTTCCTGTCCGTCTCCAGCTCTTCTTCCTGTAGATGGCTCAGAATTTCCTCCAGGGTCTTCCCAATCTCCGTGAAGGATGGGCGCAGTTTGGGGTCCATCTGTAGTCATCCACACCAGCCATTAGCCCTGCCCCCCTATCTTCTACCCCAAGGATGGCATTTGAGTCTGTTTCTGGCATCTTCTAAGATTCAGATATGCAGCTAAGAGATCTTTTCTAAAGGCCCCAGACCATGAGAGTGATTCCCAGAGCTAAGGTCAGGGAAGATGCTATTGTCTCATACCCATCCATGTCAGCACCCTTTCTGTATGTCTTATCCTCTCGATGGGCACAGAACCATCCAAAAGGATATGCTTACATTGGTTTGTTCTGTTCTTGCTAACATGTTTCTGGGAGCTATCTGGACAAAGCCCAGCTACCCCTTGGTCATGACAGGTAGGTCCAGCCCCAGAGCTGTATAAAATGAAGGCTAACAAAAGCTCTTCCCATGGGCCTTAAGATCAGCTGGACCCAAAGTCCAACTGAAACCTGACCAGAGCTCTATCAATGTCCAGGGCAAGAGATGATGAGTCTACCCTGCAGGCTGAGGACTGTATAATACAGAGCAATTTTCCTTTTGGTCCAGGGCTCTCGACAGTCTGTCAGGCCCAGAGGAGGGGCTGTGGGCACTGCCATTCATCAGTGAAAAGGAGGCTCCTCCTCCTACAGTCCTACCCAGATGAAAGGGGTTCAGCCAGCCCCTGACCAAAGCTGGGGGGAGGGAAGGGGAGGGAGACACTCACATTACAGCAGTTGAAGGTGAGCTGCAGAAAGTCTGGGGGACAGTCTCCCACCATATGCTGGAAAGCGTCATAGTCTAGCCCGAAGTTCTGTGGATAGGTATGGTAGGGAGGGGACACGGTAGACTGGTCATTAATCCCTCCACCCATCCTGGCCTGCTTAGGAGAGGCTGAGAATTGCCCCGAAGTAACCATACAGACAGTTCCAGCAACTCCACCCTGGGAACAACCGCTCCATAGCTTCAAAACCAGCCCCATCCACTGGCACTGTGCCCTATGCCTGCAGCTCACCTCTGTGCGGGGAAGATAGTCCGGATCAGCCTGGATGCGGGCGATGATCTCACAGAGGATGATACCGTAAGAGAACACGTCCGCCTGGTGGGTAATGAGACCTCAGTTTCCTTCTCAGTGGGGTGAGAGGTGGGGTTTCTGCCCCTCGGGTCCACTAGCCCAGGCCTGAGCCCTACTGTGTGCATTTCATTCAGTTCACTTACTGGGCAGCTGCCGAGTACCAGCTCTGCTCTTAGAAGGATATAGATCCTCACCCAGAACATATAAGGTGATCCTGGATACCTCCTGCTAAGAATGGGTTCTAAGGAGAACCATGCCCCGGGGTCCCCAGACTCACCTTTTCATTATAGGGCTCATCTCGGAGAACCTCAGGTGCCATCCAGAAGGGTGAGCCCACCACGGCCAGCTTCTCACTCCCCATGCTGTGGGGTGGGGGCGGAGGAGAGATTATATGGATAATGAGCTTGCCACTAGCTGGTGCAATGGGATATCTGACCACTGGGAATTCCTCTCCCTGAAGGACAGTCACTAAGAATGACCAAATTTAGGGAGCTGGGATTGAGCTATGACCAAGTTCTGGCCTCTGGGGAGGAAGCTGGAGTTTTCCCTTTGCTTCAGTCCCTTCTGTGACCCCAGTACCTATTAGGGCTACCCACCTGACGTCAGGAATCTTCTCAGCCAGGCCAAAGTCAGCTACCACTGCAGAGTAACCATTCTCATCCCTCTTTATCAGGCAGTTCTAGGGTTCCCAAAGAAGAAGGAAATGTGGCTCAGAAGGGGGACCAGCCAGCCATAAGGTTACCACCACCCCTCCTTGCCACAGGGCACCTTGGCCTCTCCTCCTTGGTGAAACCACACTCTTAGGCTGACCCCAGTGGTCAGACTTGGGGGCTCTGTCAGCCATGGGAGATGGCTTAGGCCTGGATCTTGGGTGGCTGCCCTAAGATTCATATGCTTCAAACAAATATTTATCTTTGTTTTCTATATACTAAGCATGGTTCTAAGTGCCAGAAATAACCTCAATGAACAGACATCTTTGTCCTCTTGGAGCTTACAATCTAGTGGAAGAAGACAGACTATCAGGCCCCTGGCCTCCCATCCTCTTTTCCTCAGAATGCAGAGACCCAAAGGCGAGCCTGAGTAATATAAGTAATGTAATGTAAGTAATGTAAGCCTAAGACAAGCGCTCAGGCCTGCACTACCTTTCACTGCCCACAAGATCACAACCAGCTTCCTCTCAGTCCATGATCTGCCTCTAACCAACTGACTTACCCCCTCCCCCTGCTGTTCCTATACACACAGCTCTATCCAAACTTGTCACAGACAAGCTGGACTCCTGAAGCCTGAACAGCTCCTTCAAGCTTTTCTTGTGCGTACACTGTTCCCTTCCATTTGGAATGTTCTCCCAACTCTCCTTTTCACCTCAAAAGATTTTATGTGTTTTAAGGTAAGTGCCCTTTCCACGCTGTCCTCTCCAGCTCTCACCAGCCTCTCTCTCAACTCCTTTAACTCCTCCTCTCCGCTACTTCCTCTTACAGTCTAGCAGAGAGCAGGTTCTGGTTCAGGCCTTCCCTCTTCATAACACTCAACTCGTGAGAGAGGCTCAGGATGTGCTCACCGAACAAGAGAAAGGATGAACCCAAATGACTTGTAAATAAACACAAAGCAGCAACCAGGCTTGGCATGCGGTTGCCGAGGCAAGCCAAGTCACCTTCTGCTTCCTCCACCTCAGGTATAATCACTCCCTTCCTTTGGCCTCGACGTGATCATACTCTTCTCTGCCTGAGCTGGAAGGAGCCCGTGATTTCGCCTTCACCTGCTCCGGGTCCCAGGTAGACACGCCCCATCCCTGGCTTCTGAGCAGGACCATCCTTGTGCTTGTCCTGGCTTTGGCCCTCCCATCAAGTCGTGCTGGCTCAGCAACCCCTGACTATGGCTGTGAGAGGACGGGCCCTAGGCCAGCTTGCCTGTTAAAAAGCCAAAGCCCAGGCTATAGGGCACAGGCTTGTGAGGCAGTGGCAGCCCAGATCTGTCACAGATTTTTCTCCCCTCCTCCCTTTTCACCAACAACTCAGGCTCCTGTCTCCAAGGCTCAGGCTAAAGTACTACTTACTATTTGCTCAGAAACAGCCCTCAGAAATTCAGCCTGGGAGCAGCAGATAAGGAAAAGAATATGGCCACAGTACACTGCCCTTGTCAAAGCTGTGCGGTTTCTGCCCCGGCTTCATGTTCATGGCCATCTACTGTCCGCTCACTGCAAACCACCCATGTAGGGGTAAGTGACTTCGCAGTAGCTGCTCTGAACGGCTGAGAAATGGCTAAGGCAGGGATGATCGGGGCCCCACAGTATGGGACAAGGCTACCCAGTTTGCTTCTGGTCTGGAGGTGACCACTGCCCCTCTTACAGCTTCTCACAGTCAACAGCTGGGCATTGAAGCCAAAGACAAAGATGGGATACTGCAAACCAAAAGAGCCAAACTTTAGGAGTCTGTATTTGAGGTGATAAGAAAAATGTGGAGGAACCCTGATGGATTAGCCCCTGTGGGATTTTCCAGAAACTCCCAGCCTGCCCTTAAGAGCCTGCCCTTACTGGGGTCTAGGCTAGTGAGGTTTGGCTGGCGACACTTGCTGTTTTTACTTCCTTATCTCCCACTCATTGCTCATGGGTTTCTGCTGTGAGTTCCCACAGAGGATACCAATGACTTCTATGGCATTAAGTTCAGTAGACAAATTTAGTTCTTACATACTTGATCTTTCTGCTGTTGACGTTGCTGATTACTTCTTTCAACACTTTCATATGTGATTTAGAAGTCATATTAATTAATACTGGGCGTGCAGGGGCGCCTGGGTGGCTCAGTTGGTGCAGCGTCTGCCTTAGGCTCAGGTCGGTCCTGGGATGGAGCCCCACATGAGCAGGGAGCCCGCTTCTCCCTCTCCCTTTGCCCCTCCCCCGGCTCTCTCTCTCTCTCAAATAAATAAATAAAATCTTTAAAACAAAAAATACAGGGCGTGCAGAGAATAATCAGCTGTGGTCCTGGAGTGAACAGACCAGCTATTAGAGGCTAGTTAGAGGCCATTCCTGTTCCCTTTTGATCCTTCTCTCCTGGCTTCTGTGACACCGCAGTTCTGGATTTCCTTCTCTACCTCTGGCTACTTTGCAGGCCCCAGTGCAGGCACTTCTTACCATCCGATGTTCTCAGGGTTCTATCCTGGGCCTATATCTCTCGGGCTCCATTTGTGCTCATGACTCCCAACTGTATATCATCAGAGCTGACCTTTATCCTCAAGCTTCAGATCTGCATATCCATTCTATTTCTGGACATCTCCTGGATTACTCATATTGAACTCCATACATGGAAACCTGAAGTCACCTTTTCCCCTCAAAAGCTAAAACTCTAGCTGTATTTTTACGTCCGCTGATACTGCCATTTTCCACCCAGTTTGCTAAGAGAGCAACGTGGGATTCACCCTAGATTTTTTACTCTTAACTCCAACTAATTTAGCTTCTAAATATTTTTCAAATCGGGGGCGTCTGTGTGGCTCAGTCGGTTAAGCGTCTGCCTTCAGCTCGGGTCATGATCCTAGGGTCCTGGGATCGAGCCCCACATTAGGCTCCCTGCTAGGCAGAGAGCCTGCTTCTCCCTCTCCCTCTGCTGCTCCCCCTGCTTGTACTCTCTCTGCATCTCTCTGTCAAATAAATAAATAAAATCTTTAAAAAAATTTTTTTAAATAATAATAAAAAATATTTTTCAAATCAGTGTCTCCCTCTTCATCTCCACTACCCTTGCATCAGGTCCTCCTCATTCCTCCCCTGAAAACTACAATGCTCTTTTTTTTTTTTTTTAATATTTTATTTATTTGAGAGAGAGAGAATGAGAGAGAGAGAACACATGAGAGGGGATAGGGTCAGAGGACGAAGCAGACTCCCCGCCGAGCAGGGAGCCCGATGTGGGACTCGATCCCGGGACTCCAGGATCATGACCCGAGCTGAAGGCAGTCGCTTAACCAACTGAGCCACCCAGGCGCCCTACAATGCTCTTCTAACTGGTCTCTCTGCCTTGGTCCAGGCTTGATCTCCATAATCCACCTTCCTCATTCCTGCCAGCATGACTTTAGCAAAATGTAAATCTGTGTTACTCCCCTATTTAAAAGCCATCAATGACATATTGTATGATTCCATTTATATGAAATGTCCAGAATAAGCAAATCCATAGAAAGTGAAAATGGATTAGTGGTTGCCCAGGGCTGAAGGGGAAAGGGAATAGAGTGTGGGGCTTTCATCTTGGAATGATGAAAAGTCCTGAAATTAGACAGTGGTGATGGCTAAATATACTAAAAGCCACTGAAATATATACTTTGAAAGGGCAAATTTGGTTTTATGTGAAGTATATCTCAAAAAAGCTGAGTGGTTTTCTTCATTTCCTATCTAGAAGATTAAATCCAACTTAGACAATATATGATCAGAGTCCTCTCTTTTCAACTCTTACTCCCTACCACTCCTCCCTCCCAGTCTGCACATCATACAGTTCATGCCATTATGCCTTCGTTTATGCAATTCCCTGTGTCTGCTCTGGTCTAGAATATGACCCCCAGCATGTGCACTAATAATAATTAAACTAAATAAGTAGAATTCAAGGCACCTGGGTGGCTCAGTCGTTAAGCATCTGCCTTCGGCTCAGGTCATGATCCCAGGGTCCTGGGATCGAGTCCTGAGTCGGGCTCCCTACTCTGCCGGAAGCCTGCTTCTCCCTCTCCCACTCCCCCTGCTTGTGTTCCTGCTCTCACTATCTCTCTCTGTCAAATAAATAAATAAAATCTTTAAAAAATAAAAAATAAAAAAAATAAGTAGAATTCAATTTTCAAGATTCAGCTCAGCCACCATCTCCTCCAAGAAACCTGCTCTGTACCCTCAGGCTGGGTTAAATACCCTCTATTCAAAGCATCCTATGCACTGTCCTCTCTGTAGTCTTTGCATCTACCATGTTATAATGGAAGTCTGTATAGTGCCTTCCTATGGCTAGAGACTATAAGCTTTAGGAAAGCAGTGATGTTTTAAGAGGGAGATGGCCCAGAGAATACTTCCTAGCCCCTTGGGTAAGGGAAAGATTGACCACTTCTGTCTATATGGTACCCTAAGAATTACAAAACATTTTTCACAAACACAGTCAAAACAACATTGTCAGGTGGGCAGATCTGAGATTTTTACATTTAAGATGAGAAAAACAAAGCTTACAACCGTAAGTGGTAAAGACCCAGGACTCCTAATTCTAAAGCGTTCTCACATGATTCTACCCTCCCCAGAAAGAGGCTGAAAAGCTTTCCCCTTTTATAATGAAGTAATGTAGTCTTCAGCAAGGCCATGGCAGAAGCAATGCAGTCTTAAGAAGCAGCAGGGGCCAGGGCCCATGGAGAAGGCAGCACTGTGTGCAATACCGTAAGACCCCTTCACTTGGGCCTCCAGCCACTATCTCATATGCCGGCCAATCCAAAAGCATCTAGTACAATGCTTGCATTTCTCACCCAACTTGGACATGGCCCCAGTATAGACTACGTGGCTACAGAGTACAAAATATGAAGCCCGGGGCGCCTGGGTGGCTCAGTCATTAAGTGTCTGCCTTCGGCTTGTGTCATGATCCCAGTGTCCTGGGATCAAGCCCCGTGTCAGGCTCCCTACTCAGCGGGAAGCCTGCTTCTCCCTCTCCCACTCCCCCACTTGTGTTCCTGCTCTTGCTGTCTCTCTCTCTGTGAAATAAATAAATAAAATCTTTAAAAAAAAAAAAGGAAGCTCAGACCACTGTGGGGTTCTGAAGAAGCCAGACCAATTTTCAGGCTGTGTGGAATACAAGGTCCATTACGTAGAGGACGAAGAATGCTTTATTCAAAAGTGTCTTTGGGGCACCTGGGTGGCTCAGTTGGTTATGTGTCCAATTTGATTTCGGGGTCATGATCTCAGGGTTGTGAGGTTGAGCCCCACGTCAGGCACCGTGCTGGGTGTGGAGCCTGCTTAAGATTCTCTCTCCCTCTCCCTCAGCCCTCCCCACCTCCCTGTGGAAAAAAAAAAAGAAAGTATCCTTGCCTAGAGTAAGCAGCAGACATAAGGGAGGCTCAGACAGACTTCCCTGAGGTGAGAGGTTCCTGATTTTCAGGTTCAAAAAGGAGCCTAGGCCCTACTGCTGCATTCCTCCCCTATTAGAATTCATCACACTACAGCAGAGAGACTTCTACATCTGCCTCTTCAGTGACGGAATGATCCCATTCATCTCTGTGTCTCAAACCTAGCACAGACACACAGAAAGGGCCTAGCAAAAGTTTGTTATACAAAAATTTGGGCAGATAATTGAAACACCTGGGCTTCTTTTCACATGTGTCAAAGGCATACACTAATCATATATTCAACTCTCCGCTTTGGGGACTGAGCTGACAAGGGACTCAAAGGGGTGACCATGAATGCATTTCTGGAAGCCAACACAGATCCTTCAGAACCGGGCCAGAAGAGACACTTGAGAGAAGTTCCTGAGCTCTCCTAGAACAGCTGCATAGTCAGTATTAGCACCGAATAAAACCACCTGAGTGGAGAAATGCCAAGTCCATTTGTTAATGTGAGTTCCAAGCTAAAGCTATCTCTACAACAACAAAATGGCTTTCGATGTGCCATTACCTCTTTCCCCTCACCCCTCAACAAATCCACTCCATAAACCCAGTTAGGATCAGAGAGGAAAGTACTGATTCTACATCTCAAGAAAGCTTAAGAGGTTCTCTTTACAGCACAGGGAGATCAGAGACTGAAATGCCCTCCTAAATGCCCCAGAGGCTGCTACGGTCCAAGTCTCTTAGAAGATTATCTGGTTTGCTGTAACGTGTCCCAACCCTTGCTCTCTATCCCACCCTGTGATCCCATATCTTTACCACAGCTCTTATGTAATATTCTTCACATAGCGATCTCCCAACCAGACTAAGAGACCATCGATGATGGTACAGACTGGGTTCCAGTAATTTCTATGTCTCCAATACTATGTCTTCTTATAGCCCAGTATGAATGGTTCCCAAAAGCTGTTGATAGTTTTCATTATAAAAACAAACAAACAAGCCCAAAAAAACAACTACAGGGTGCCCTAACAGACACTCTCTATCTCTCCAGCATTCAACTTTGTTCCTAATTCATGCTCTCTTTGGTCTCTGAAAATTGGCATTTTCTGCTCCTAGTTTTGTGGTATAGCCTAAGACCAAGCTGAATAGGCTTTTCACTCTGGTAGAATCACCAGAGTGGCCTCTTTGAGTCAATGAAAAACCAAAAACCAAACCCAACAACCAAGAATAGAGGTACAATTCATAACCCACACTCCTAGGGGTAACCAAAGAAGATCATGGTGCTTGCCCGATCCTGGGTAGTCATGGTATTAAGCAGAAACAAACTGCTCTCTTGACCATTCCTAAAAGCCAAAACTCACATGTAGTTAGTTGTACTAGTTACTCCTAAGCTACTGGTAAAAGCCTGTGTGTGGTGATTGCCACTTCTCGATGGAGCTCATGACTGAATATTTTTAAAGCCACCCTACATTCCACTTCTTACTAAGTAAATTATCAGCATCATCACTGCACAAATCTGTATCAGGCTATTTCTTAGAAGTAATTACAGAATTAGACTGAACAGCTCTATCCAACAGACTTTTCACTTTTTTTTTTTTTTTAAGATTTTATTCATTCAAGAAAGAGAGAGCACAAGCACAAGCAGGGGGAGAGGCAAAGGGAGAGAGAGAGAAGCAGGCTCCCCATTGAGCAGGGAACCCCCTTCCCGCAAGCAGGGCTCGATCCCAGGTCCCTAGGGTCATGACCTGAGCCGAAGGCAGACCCTTAACCGACTGAGCCACCCAGGCGCCCTGAGACTTTTCACTCTTGAAAGCAGTGTTGCAGCAACCATGACATGTGAACCCTGCAAAGGCAATACTATTTTCAGGAGTCACTCTGATAGGAAATTAGGGGATCCTTTTTGCCTCTAGTATAGGCTCATGATCACTTGGAAAAAAGCATCTGCTTCTCTCTGCCCTGGTTTACCCACCCGGAACATGTTTCCACTACTGTGAGTTCCTCCTGTCATCTCTGGTCTGAGTGGCCCAGGTTGATGGCTCCTGTGAGGTCAAGGACAGAATCTGCTTTATAGATCACGCATATTAAGGTCCCAAGAGCACTTAGATCATTTGGAGAGGTGGGACAAACTGGGTCTGGGATTCAAAATCAAAGTTCTCAAGCAGATGTTTGGCCTCTGTGCTATCAACTGCATTCTCTGAAAGAAGGCCAGGAACCCTCCACCCCCCCACCACTATGCTAGCTGCTAGGAATAAAAAGGTGAGGCAGAGGAGCATTTGGGAAACGTGTATACTGGTGGGAGATACAACACAACAGAACAATCACATAATATGATGTATACACTACTAAAATATAAGTAAACCTTTTATTGTCCTTAAAGAAATCAAACTCAGATTCAAGGTTGGCAATGAGACCATTTGGAGACCTTAAAGCCCTATTCTGTCCCTTTAGCTTTACTTATCCCTTAGGGACTTCTCATTCTTATGGTCACTGTCACCACCACACAGGTCTCCTGGGTGGAGCTGCTCTGCGTGGCCATACAACCCTCTCCCTAATCCCTGCAACACAGTTACAATGAGGCTGAAATATTCAGACAAAACTACCAAAGGTTCAGAGATGATTAAAGGGCAATGAACACAGTCTCTTGAATTGGATGGTCTGGCTTATAAAATCTACTTGTTTTTCTTGAACTTGAGGTTCCCTATAGTGCACCTCCCAACCTGTCTTCAGGTTGCAAAGTCATTTGTTCTCACCACCTGGAAGTATCCTCAATACCTCCTTACAGTTCAGACCCAAAAAATCACAGAGACACAGGGAGTTCTTTCTCCTAAATTCCCAATTTCTCATCTCAAAGGAATACACACTCCCTATTAGGAAAACCAAAGGATAGTGTTCTTATCCAATAGATCCAAAGAGGTTAGTCATTTTTGCAATACAACAATGACAAGCCCAGACAGAGCTACACTTGGATAGTAGCACGATGGGACAAAACGCTTTGGAAGCACAGAAGGGAATAGGTTCAGCTCTTAGGAACTCGTCAGGGGAGTTTTGCTCCAGAAGGCCTAGCCACTCTACCCTAGTGATCTTTCTTTTCCCTGAAAACCTACAGTCTGAAGCTGAACACTTAATTATTAAATGCTGCGGGTTGTTCTTTAATTATTTTCCCACAAGACTATAAGTACCTCTAAGTAAGAAACTGTCTTTTTCTAATATTCCTTCATCCATGGTGCCAGGCAGAGGAGACATTCATGTAAGTGTGGGGGAAATATCTACGTGACTGATAGATAACTGGTCAGGATCTCCCTCCACCTTGGAAGAAATGATGTTCTCTCAATAGGATGCAAAGATTTGATTTTGGCTGCATGTTCAAGGTGAAAGAAGGCTATCAACCTAAGGCAGTGTCTTGATACGACCCTACCCATTTGCCTAGAACAAGTGCAAGTTAGTCTTGATTTTCTAAAACATTCTAAGGAAGAAGAAAAGCCTAATAAGGGTATGATAAGATACCACCTTTCAGGTCCCAACCCTTACAGGTCCCAATAAAGGTAAAGGACTCCTCATAGCTAGGCCTCAGCTAGTCATCAGATTCCACTTGCCATCTTTTTTTTTTTTTAAGATTTATTTATTTCAGAGAGAGAGAGAGTAGGGGGAGGAGCAGAGGGAAAGAATCTTCAAGCAGACTCCTCACTGAGCAGGAAGCCTGATGTGGGGCTTGATCTCATGACTCATGACACATGACCTGAGCCGAGACCAAGAGTCAGATGCCCAACCGACTGAGCCACCCAGGCACCCCTCCACTTGCCATCTTAATGCTGCTTCAGTAACAGTGCAGCTGACTACAAATGGCCCTGCCACACCCGGGGGCCCCACATCCACCTCCCTAAAGCTATTTTCTCTGTAGTAGTTTATAAACCAATGGCCAGGGTCCCTCAGGGGCAGTACTGCTGTTTGGAACACAAGAATCATTGTCGTGTGAGGTAGCGAAGGACTTACTGTTCTAGGCCTTATTCGCTCTGAGAGTACAGCTTGCTTCTGTCCCCTTTGCAAATTTTGTTTTATAACAAGCTCCCTCACCTCTCCTTCATGACAGAAGGGGTGCATGAGTCTGGTATGCATGTCTATATGTGTGCATGTGTAGGTGTTGAGCGTGGAGAATGAAATGACAGCTATTCTTGGGCAAGTACAAAACTCCTCTATACCTCTCTAGAAGATTTTAAATCATCTCTTACACAGAAGTCATATTAGATGGCTTACAGTTCCCACATCAATGATCAAACAATACTGTTTATATAAGCCTGGTCATGGTGGTGTCCTGGGCCACTTGGCCCTGAAGTGCCTGCCTTGTAGCATGGCCAACTTCCTCTAAAAGCAACTCTTTTCTAACCTGGTCACACAGCAATTTGGACAGCAAGAGACTAGCTGATGCCAAAGAAGAACTGGCAGAAGGGCAGAAACTCAATCACACAAACAGAAAATGGGTCAGTACGTTATAGCCCTCAAAACCTGCACTCAAATGACAAAACCAGTGAACTTCTGCTCTCAGTTAAGAGCTACCTCCTGGAGGCCATGAAAGAGAACTCTAAGACACAGGCTCCCAATTTGCCTTGACTGCTGTCGCTCCTATAGGACAGGAATCTCTTAACCCTCCCATGTCACCTGCTCCTGCAACACTCATTCAGACCAGAGTCAAGGATTAAGATTCTTAAGATATATATGTTGCCTGGCTCAACACTAAAAGGTACCTGCTGTGAGCCAATATTGGCTTTCTAAGGACTAGCTATACAGAGCAGTAAGATGTATTCTCTGTGATTAAATGTTATATCTATATAAGATCTTCATCATTTCAAAGTTCATTAATGATTGGTTTCTTAACATAGCTTTTTGGTAATGGAAGACAGTGTCTCAAAGAGCTGTGCAAGTAAAGCCTTCATACCTTAGATGTGAGATCTCGATGGAAAATGCCTTTGAAGTGAAGGTAGCTGAGGCCCACTGCTATGTCATAGGCCAGTTTCACCCTCACAGTCCACGGCAAATGCAGGTTACTGTCTAGCAACTGTTCCAGGTTTCCAGAGTTGATATACTGCAAAACAAAAGGAAAAACCCAGCCACCATTTGTCAGGAATGTTTAGGCTGGTGGTGAAACCATGAGAGGATAAACACCTAGAGGATAGAGCTTCTATGTTTTTTAATTTTTTTAAGTTACTGATGGTTTATTCGGCATCCAGGCACTATGGTAGGCGCTGCACACAAAGACCCCTTCCTTTGCGGAGATGACAATATATTAACGGGTACAAACAGCATCATTTGGCAAATGCTAAAATGCAGCTTTGTACAGGTACGACGGCACTACGAGTGCAGAGGATAAAGTTACAAAGTCAACCTGGGCATGTCGGAGGAAGCTGTACATAGGAAATAAGGAATCGAAAGGATGACCTGGGGGAACAGGACAGAAAGACAATTCACACAGAGGGAGCAGCATATGCAAAGTTATAGATTAAATGCAAGGTGCATTCAGGAAACTAATTTACTCAATATGGCCAGAGTGCATGAATAGTAGAAACAGGTGAGGCCAATATACTTTGCTAAGATATATGGACTTCATCCTGTCTATGGGAACAAAATAAGCCTTTTAAGCAGAAGAGCAAAATGTTCATCTTTGGCTTTTCAAAGAAAAGATTATTTAAGCAATGGTACGATTGATGGATTAGATGGAGAATATGGAGAAGGGTAAATAGGCAATTATTGCAATAATCCTGGTGAAAGAAGGGTACCTCAGTTAAGGCAATAGGGAAGACACTGGAACACAGCAAGATTCAAGATATAGTTAGATGGCAGAGTTAAAAACAAACACACAGGGTGCCTGGGTGGCTCAGTCGTTAAGCGTCTGCCTTCAGCTCAGGTCATGATCCCCGGGTCCTGGGATCGAGTCCCACATCGGGCTCCCTCCTCGAGGGGAAGCCTGCTTCTCCCTCTCCCACTCCCCCTGCTTGTGTTCCTGCTCTCGCTATCTCTGTCTCTGTCAAATAAATAAATAAAATCTTTAAAAAAAAAAACAAAAAAACACACACACACAAAACTTGATGACTGTCGGCGGGGGGGGGGCGGTGAGCACAATGAAAATCTCTAGGTTGATCCTGGGCTATTGGCCCCTGGATACTATCATTATTAAATATCCACAAAATAGAGAGAACAGGTTTTTAGAAGAAGCAGCAAGGTTAAAAATAGTGAGGTCAGCTAGGACATGTTGAGTTTAAAAGCTTGTGGGACAGCCAAGGTGGAGATGTCCTAAAAAGAGCTTAAAGTTGAGGGACAAAGTCTGAGCTAGAGACCAACATTTAGGAGGCAGTAACAATGAGCTGAAGTAGTCACTGATGCCAAGGGATGTATGAAGTTGTCCAGGGTTTAATATATAAGGTGAGAAATTAACAGAATCCAAAGGCATGGTAACATTTAAAGGAGCAGGCAGAGGAAGAACCAAGCAAGAATGTTACCATAGAAGCCAAAGAAGGAGAACATTCCAAAGTGGAAATGACCAAAAGTATCAAATGCTATACAGATCAAGTAAGGTGATCAGGAAAAATGTCCACTGAACTTGCGACTAAGAAGTCACTGGCAACTATGGCCAGAGCAGCTGGTTAAGACCAGAGTTAAGACCAAACTGAACTGAGGAGTGAGTAGAAGGCTATGGAGAAACTATGTGAAGATACTCTTTCAATAGGGGTACCTGGGTGGCTCAGTCGTTGGGCATCTGCCTTCGGCTCAGGCCATGATCCCAGGGTCCTGGGATCGAGCCCCGCATCGGGCTCCCTGCTCTGCAGGAAGCCTGCTTCTCCCTCTCCCACTCCCCCTGCTTGTGTTCCTTCTCTCACTGTGTCTCTCTCTGTCAAATAAATAAATAAAATCTTTAAAAAAATGATACTCTTTCAATAAATTTGACTGTTCATCATTTCTACATACCCATGAAGGGCTGCTTTGCTTTTTAAAAAAAAAAAAAAAAAAAGAGCAAATAAATGTATTTACATAGAGATGATAAGAGTAATAATAATAACAGTAGCAACAAAACAATAGCAATAGCTAATATTTATTTATATAGTGCTTACTTTGTGCCAGGCACTAGTCTAAGAACTTTACATTAATTATCTCATTTAATCTGCACATACCCTATGAATTAAGTGTACTATTATTCTCATTTTATAAAAGGCATTTAGAGGTTAAGAACCAGGGTTCAAACCCAGGCAGTTTGGCCCAGAGTTCATGTTCTTTACCACTACATTATATTAGACTTACAAGCCATAGCATCTGAGTCAAAGAGCCTCAGAAGAGCCTAAAATTAAGCTCTTAAATACCTATTTTTGGGGGTGACACTGAATTTTCAAAAGAAGAGGGAACCTAAAGGGATAGCAGGCAAGAGATCTGAATTTTAGTCCAATTCTGCCTCTTAATAACCAATTACCTTTGCACAAATCAACTAGTGAGGCTATCCTTCAGTTTTCCTACCTCTAAAATAGATATGATAATTCCTGATTCATGTAACTCACAATGTCATTATGAGAATCTAATACAAGCATATGAAAGTGCTTAGAAAAAAATATAAGTGCCATATAATCTGAGATGTCATGATGTGGTAACATAAGCACCAAAAAGAACCAGTTGGGGGCAGCACGATGCAGCACTTAATATCCTTGGATGAGGTGGATCAGGCTTGGCACCGCAGAGAGAATGGCTAAAAATATACCTAACTTCTCAAAAGGGAAATCTGTCAATCTGCTTCATTCCGCTTGATAATCCATCTTGGAAATCTCAAAATGAGGCATACTGACAGCATTAATACAGCGCCTTTCATCTCTTTATTACAGTTCAATCTGTCCACAGTTCACATATGAGGAGCCCATTTGCTAAAAAGAAACTGAACTTGCAAACTCCAAACTACCTGGGGGCAATATAGCAGATGCTAATCATGCAGACAAATTTCTTTAGTTCTGAGAGAAAGAACTGAAACGGTGCTGGTTCACTTCTTTGATAGGGTGACAATGTGACATGGAAGGCCTGACTTCAGGAGCCACTGAGGTCTCCCAACGGAGGGCCAGGCAGAAAAAACTACGATGAAAAGACTGTATCTGCATTCTCTCTGGGCCAGGCTAAGCCAGGACTCGTGATTCTGGTTCAGAAAAACACATATTTACTCTTTTCAGCATGTCTCTGAAGACCGGAGAAATCCACAGATAAAGGCAGAGGGTGGAGAGCAGGAGAAAGGTGAGGCAAGGTGAGGCAAGTCCAATTAAGAGGCAGAACTGGAATAAAATTCAGATCTCTTGCCTGCTATCCCTTTAGGTTCCCACACCATTAGTAGGCTCTGGTTTTTCCAGGCAAGATGGAAAAAGCACAAACCAGAACCAGAGAAGGAAACTAAATGGAGTTTATTGTTACAACCCGTTTCTTTTGCCTGCCTTTGGCGAATATTTTTAGAGGGGGCTGATAAGCCTCTGGGCCTTCAGAAACCACAACTTCTGAGCGTCTCAAGGCCTTTGCATGTATGAAGAAGGGAAGTTTGAGATCTGCCAACAAGGAAGACTTCTAAGTTGCTACACACTCTGCGTGCCCATTAGTTGGGACGTTCACTTCCCCAGTAAGCAACTCCCAGTGCAGGCTCAGCTGGTGTGTCCTCTGAACAAATCCCTCTGTGGGAAGCAGAGGCAAGATCAACTACACTAGCACATTCAGCTTCCCAGGATGAGAATAACAGTGGCTTTGCTTTGTTTTCTTCCAGACCACTCCCTTGAGCAGCTCTACAAAACAACCTAAGGCATTGACAATGCATTTAAATAACCTACTGGAGAGAGAAGTTTTTACATTTTTTCTTGTTGTCTTTTTAAACTTTCAAATTCAGAAAACTATAATATCAGCCACTCAAGTGTTATAGACTTCAGTTCCTCTTAGTGACTGTTTCCCAACTTTATCTACACCAAAACCTGCCTTTCCAACTCGTGGTCTAATAAAATATTATAACAGAGTTTCTACCATTTCATTTGTGTTTGATACTTGATTTCATTAAAGACTCTTCCTAAAAGGCAGTCAATAAATAAATGTGTGTTGGAGACTAAACAATATTATGTATGCAAGAAATCATATGTCAACACCATAAAAAAATCACCACAGGGTCGCAGGTCAAATTAGTGGACACTCCAGTTCTCCACTCATGAAAGTAGAGAAGTGAACCTTTCAGGAATATCAATTAAAGTTATTTCTACAACCATTCAGTGAGCACCTCTCCACTTCCTGTCACCTCCATATGACAGTAAGAACCTGTCAGTTTACATCAACATTATTTTCCTTCTGTGATTACAAGAGTGCATTACACACAGTAAATGTGGGTATATAAAGATGAATAACAGTTTATACCTTAAAGAAGTCCAGTGAAAGACACAGATGTAAGTTAATAATACCAATAACCCTTTAGTAGAGGTAAATACCTGAGGTATGAAAGAAGAAACTGACTCTCCCTGAGTTTGGAAAATTTCAAAGAGGAGATAACATTTGAGTTGGATCCTAAAAGATGGCTGGGAGTTGTGTAGGCTGAGAATATAGTTCTTCCCATATATCCCCATAGGCTCTGATGGTACCAACTCAGACACAGACAAACACATACACATGCCCACATAGAGAATATTCTGGAACAGCACTAGGCAACACTTACCTCTCCATGAGGTAACACTCACTACACCCAGGGCTCCTGCTCCCAGCTGATTTTAGTCAGCTAAAGTAGCCTCACCCAATCATGACCAGTCAGAAGAATAAGACAAAATGGCTGCTTTTTTTTTTAACTTTGAATTATCAATGTACTGATACCTGTAACCAATAAGCTTATCCCTGAACAGCGGTTCAAAGGCATATCCAGAGGCTCTGAAGAAAATATCAACTGTAAGAATAATACTCCTTTTTGAAAAATCTACCCAACTGGCCTGGAGCTAGGGCATTCACCCAAGGCGGATAAATGTGCTACCATCCAACTAACAAAGATCATTTGCTACCACCTAATTAGCAGGGCTGTCCTGAGGAAGATCTGTCCATCTCTCTATCCATCCACCTACACAAACACTGAAAGCCTATTATGTGAAAACACAAAGATGAGTAGGGCCAGTCTCTGCCCTTAATTCACAGTCTAGTTTACTTCACAGTCCAGTCGAGGTGATAATCAACTAACAATTTTTTTCCACACAGGACAGTAACATATATGTTATACAGAAAATATCATTCTAACAGTAATGTGAAAACTGTATGGAAAAGTCAGGAATTGAAGCCAGGCTTCTGGAATCATCCAGGTGGGAAGTTGTGAATAAGACAATGACCACAAGAATGGAAAGGAGGTTAATATCTGGAGACATCTTAGAGGTAGAAGCAACAGGATTTGGTGTTTAATTAAAGGCAGGGAGTAATTAAAACAAATAAGGCATACAAAGTATGTCCAGCATAGTGCTTAACTCATAGTATACAACTCATTCTGCCCCCTATCAATATCTTATCTTCATAACCCCTCCCTGGGTTATTCCACTGGTTTTCTAACTAGTCTTCTTGTCCATTTCTTGTATCTTAAACAGATACAGCCCTCATTCCAATCCATTTTCCATAATACAGCCAAAATACTCCTTCTGAAATGCCAACCCAGAGTCAATCTCCTGTTAAAATTATTCAATGATGCCCTAGTACTGTTAGGATAAAATCCACAACCCTTACTCAGCACGGAATATAAAGCCTTTCACTCCTGATTATAAAGGTCTGACCCCAGGGACGCCTGGGTGGCTCAGTCAGTTAAGTGTCTCCCTTCCGCTTGGGTCATGATCCCAGGGTCCTGGGATCGAGTCTCACATTGGGCTCCTTACTCAGCAGGGAGCCTGCTTCTCCCTCTGCCTGTAGCTCTCCCTGCTTGTTCCTCTCTCTCTCTCTGATGAATAAATAAAAATAAATAAATAAATAATCTTATTTTTAAAAAAAAGGTCTGACCCCTGCTTACTTACACATTTGCACACATTGCTGATCCTTTTATCTGGAATACCCTTCCCTCACCCAGGCCTGGCTAATCACTCATTGTTGAGGATTCAGTTCCATTTCATGGAAGCCCATATGTAGGACTGGGAATAAGAAAGACATTCTGTGCAAAAGGAACACAAAGATAAAGTGCAGAGATTAGTAGTTATTCCTCTACTTTTTCCTGAGTAAGGTGTAAGTAGGGAGAAGGGATGAAGCTATAAAGTAAAGATGAGCGATACAGTATAGTGAAAAGCCCACATACTATGGAGTTAGACTGCCTAGGATTGAATCTCACCTGTGACTAGCTGTGTGATCCTGGGTTGATCATTCAATTTCTTTAATACTCATCTATAAAATGGGAATAAGAATAGTATCTATCCCCCTAAAAAAAGATTAGTATCTAACCTATAGAGTCATGAAGATTCAATAAGTTGACGTGTAAAATGCTTAGAACAATGTCAAAGAAAGTTCTCAGTATATGTCAGTTGTTACCTATTGCCGTTATTACCATATTTATTATTATAAATATGTAATTTTTTAGAGAAGTTCTGGAACACCAAGATGAAACATCTACAGTTAATTTGTCAGACCACAGGAGCACTAAAGATTTATAGGTAAAGTATACTATGATCTGTTGTGTGTTGAATCATGTCCCCCCAAAAGATATGCTCAAGTCCTAACTCCTGGTAATTGTAAATGTGACCTTTTTTGGGAAATAGAGTCTTTGCAGATGGAAAATCAAAGATGGGCTCATACTAGAGTAGGGTAGACCCTTACTCCAATAGGATTGGTATCTTTATAAAAAGAGAAAAGACACAGACTCACAGGGAGAATGTTATGTAATAAGGGAGGCAGAGATGTGAGTGACACATCTATAAGCCAAGAAACACCACCAGAAGCTAGGAAGAGGCAAGGAAGGATCTTCCCCTTGAGCTTTCAGAGAGAGAGCACGGCCCTGCCAACAGTTTGATTTTGGACTTCCCCTTAAGAACTGTAAAAGAATCAATTTCTGTTGTTATAAGCCACCCACATTGTGGTGCTTTGTCATGGCAGCCCTAGGAAACTAATACATGCCCCAAACTACATTTTAGAAAGATCATGCTGGTAGCAGGATAGAGGAGGAACTAGAGGAAGGTTTGGAGGACTCTCATCTGGACTGCAACAGTCCAGATGAGAGGGGACCAAATTCCTCACTTAGCGTGCTATTATATTATAGGTATGAAAAGGTGGGCTAGAGTTACAATATGCAGAGATAGAATCTAAAGGATATAGCAACTGGGTGGTAAATATGAGAACTGAAGGAAAAGAAAGGTAACTCAGAGATTCCAAATTCAGGTGTTCAGAGAAGCAAGAGGAAGAGATCCTATCATCTTCCGTGCCATCAGTAAGTCAAAAACACATCAGAAACCAGCATCAATGTCAAATAGCCAAATCAGTGACTTGTCAAACCTCTGTTCTTTGGATAAGCCCTCTGTAGATGAGGGCCCGGGCCCCGACCTAGTTTTCACTGAAGCCCAACAATGCCATTGTGCGAGCCACTGTATGTTTTTTGGTCGGCTCCAAACACAAAGGCTAGCAGACATCCCATCCTGCTGGCTTGATTTGAAGAAGAAAAGAAAGCTTTGTTACTGCCCCGGGTAATTTCAGGACAGGCATCCCAAGAGCGCCCTGTGGGAGGCTTGTGCTCCAAAGGAGCCTCCTGTTCTCAGCTCGAGGTTCGGCAGCCACTACAAGCATGTATCCCTCCATCTGCCAAAACCCAAGTTTGCCACTGTTCAGGAGGTCTACCAGGGCTTGCCTGACTGAAACAGTCAGTAGTAATGGACTGACCCAAAGAGAAAGGGAACCCAGAATGTGTTTCAGCATATTTAAATGTTTCACTCTCTTTGCCTTCATATATGCTTATCTACTGCCCAGAATACTCCTCTTTCCCTTCACAGCTTTGTTAACTTTTTTTTTTAAGACTTTATTTATTTATTTGACAGAGAGAGACACAGTGAGAGAGGGAACACAAGCAGGGGGAGTGGGAGAGGGAGAAGCAGGCTTCCTGACTGAGCCAAAGGCAGACGCTTAACGACTGAGCCTGAGCCGCCCGGGCACCCCAGCTTTGTTAACTCTTATTCATCCTTCTAAACCTAGCTCGTCTTTTATTTTGGAAAGCATTTCCTAACACCCCATTCTATACTTTGTGCCACTTTAGTCCCCTATACATATTTCTACTATTGCTTATCACATTGTACTATAACCTTGATGGCAGGGACCAAGTCTTTCTCAACTTTGTGAGCCCAGTATCCAGTGAACAATAAATTGTTGAATGAACAAATGAGTAAGTACATTTAAACAAATGCAGGCAGGTTTTAAGTTCTCTCTTAGTAGAAGCCATCCCAATTCAGTCATTAATGTAATTTAAGATCAAAAGGGAAGTGTGCCTTTAGAGTTCTCTGATAAATACCATCCAAAACAAATATTTAATAATGTCTATTATTGGGGGCACCTGGCTGGCTCAGTTGATAGCGTGTGTGACTCTTGATCTCAGGGTTGTGAGTTAGAGCCCCATGTTGGGTGTGGAGATTACTTAAAAATAAATCTTTTAAATAATAATAATATAATAATGCCTACTATATGGCAGATATTATGGTAGCATTGGAAACAAAATGAAATACAAAACAGTGCATTTGACCACTCAGTGATATAAAATTCTGAGGATACTGTTATTACCCTATCGGCAAACTCCTTAAAGTGATCAAAATCACATGGACTTAAAAAATATAACTGCAGGGGCGCCTGGGTGGCTCAGATGGTTAAGCGTCTGC
>NC_058406.1:34886047-34994610 GCF_002201575.2 Neomonachus schauinslandi
ATATAACTGCAGGGGCGCCTGGGTGGCTCAGATGGTTAAGCGTCTGCCTTCGGCTCAGGTCATGATCCCAGGGTCCTGGGATCAAGCCCCGCATCGGGCTCCCTGCTCCGCGGGGAGTCTGCTTCTCCCCCTCCTTCTACTTCTCCCCCTGCTCATGCTCTCTCTCTATCTCTGGGTCTTGAATGAATTAAAAAAAAAATCTTAAAAAAAAATATATATAACTGCAATCTCCTTTTGGAAATTATAGAAGATATTTCTTTTATCAGTAACTGAAAGAAGCCATAAAGATATCTCCTCCCTCTTCATTCACACTTCCCATAGATAGATATTTAGTATGAACCCATTCACTGCTTAAAGAATATGTTTGCTTAACATACCTGAAGCAGTAAGGAGTGTTTTTCTATGCATGTATAAGCTACTATAAACATCAAAATGACTGTTTATCTACAAGATTCAAAAAAGCATGATTAAGCTTTCCCCACAGATTTTTAACTCTTCCATCAAACATCTCATAATCAAAATCAAATTTGTTTAAAGTAAACATTAAAAAACAAATCCGTAGACTAAATCTTCTCAAAGAAATAAACTAAGAAATAGTAAGACTGTTCCCTTTACCCTGTGAAGCTCTACTCACAATCAATGGTTGCAGACATGATTTAAGATCAGGCCAGGGCTCCTAACCACTCCATCCAGTCTGCTTTCATATCCCTAAATCCATAAGGCTATTGGGTTCATGCTTAAAATTATTCTTCCCTCCAGCTTGCTACCCCACATCTACTATAACCCTGCACTCCGCAGACCCATATACGAATCTTTGACATTCACCTGGTGATTGGGCTCAGAGTGAAAAAGCAATCCATTAAGGAGGACAAACATACCCTGCCTCCCCACCAGATCTGAGGAATAGGGGCTTGACAGTGGACAAAATGAAAACAGAAACCAAAAGAAGTTAAGTTTCCAATTAAGGTGATTTATATCAAAGGAACTGCATCTCCAAATGAACCAATCATTTCTCCTACTTTCTCTGCCTATATTAGCATAAAACTTGGCCTCGGAATAAGGAAAAAATCAAGCATAAGTTAAAAGAAGCAAACTGCAAGCTTAAATGCTATCTTCTAGTGGCAAATGGTAGGTGGAGGGGTAGAAAGGGAGGAAAGGTTTCCAACTTGCTATGTGGAAGATAGCTTCCCAGCCCAATAGTCACTCCAAGTGCAGGCAGAAATCCCTTCCAAAGGCTAAGGGTCAAATAGGTAACTAAATACCCTCACGTTCACAGAAATTCATGAAGACTACTACGAGTTATCAAAGGAAAGGGTGGAGACAGAGGACCCAGCCAGTTCTGGTTCTACTGCAGACCAAACAGATTTGAGGTCTGGTGTATACATCTGTATCTACATCCTCAAACAAGAAAGGAGAGCCTTTTCTTTTCCTTGGTTTCAAACCATCTCAGAGGACAGAATGATGTGCCCTCTTTAACGAGAGAATGAGAAAAATCAGGTAGTTAATCTTGAGTATAAGTCTAGATTTATTTTACCAACTTGTTCAGAATTATCTTTCCTCTGTCAGCCACTGGCACTCTCAGGGAAGCAGCTAATGCTAGTCTAATGCCAACCCTCACTTTAAGTAAAGCAGCAGATCTGGATATGATGCCATTTGGAAGGATTTTGGGGATTCTAAAGTGAAAAAAATTTTTTTCCAAATGACTAGAAGCAGAGAATGAGCATATCACTCAATTCTGAAACCTGTTCCAAATAAATTCAGAAGGTCCTGACACATAATTAACTTCATTTCATGAGTTCACTCAAAACAGGTTCAATACGGTGTCTGGTAAAGTAGGCCCCCATAAATACTTGTTGAATGAACTAATGAATGAAGTGTCCCTAACCATCTATGTATATATAGGGATTCCTTCTCCACTCTCCATGAGTCAGCTCTCATCGCCTACCTCAGTCTTCAGAGCTTAGACCAGGAAGGTCTTGCCCAAGGAAGAGCCTTAAGTTGGGCTAAGACAAAGACTGAGCCTGGTCTTCTATAGTGAAGAAACTATGCCAATTACAGCATTATGTTAAAAAAAAAAAAAAAAGTTCCCGGGTAATACACATATAGCAGAGGAAGGAGAAATATTCCTGCTATACTCTCCAAGTTTTCCACATCTCAATAAATGGCACCACCACCTACCTAGAAACTGGGGATCATTTGATTTCTCATTCTCCTTACCAAAGTCACAATCAAGACCTTGTGCTTCTATTTCCAAGACAGATCTTTGCATAGATACCACCCCAGTCCAAACCACCCACATCTCTCATATAATCTCTAATGTAAGTTTCTCCTATGGTCGGTCTCCATGCCCCCACTTTTGCCCCTCAACAATCTATTCTCCCCAGAGCAGCCAAGCTGCTATGTTTTAAATGCAAATTGTATCATCTTCTCTCCTACAGAAAACCCTTCTGGCTGCCTGATGTATTTAAAATAAATTTCAAAATCCTTACCATGGCCTGTAAGACCCTGCATGATCTACCCTGTCTTTTCCCCCAAATTTTAACGTTCTTCTATCTGATCTTCATGAATGCCTCCTTATCTTTTAGGTAGTCTCAGAAAAGTATTTGATGACCTTATTTACAAGATAAGTTAGTCAGGGGGCAGGGTTAGTCTGGGTGGCTTAGTCAGTTAAGCGTCAGACTCTTGATTTCAGCTCAGGTCATGATCTCAGGGTTGGAAGATTCAGCCCTACATTGGGCTCCCTGCTCAGCATGGAGTCTGGTTGAGATTTTCTCTCTCCCTCTGCTTCTGCCACTCCCCTTGCTTGTTCTCTCTCAAAATTAATAAATAAAATCTTAAAAAAAAAGGTAAGTTAGTATCAGCATATATATATTATTACACTATCCTTATTTATCTCACTTGCCATGATGGATAAAAAATTTTTTCAAAAGTACAAAGTATATATTCATAGGGAAAACAATGCCCAAGTCTACAGAATAACAATAGAATATGAAAGAATAGATCTGAAAGGCAATCCATTCTAAGCCCCATACCAGACATTTTCCTTCTATAACATCCTCCTTGCAAGTAGCCAAAGCAACTCATATTAGCTTCATCAAGAGAAACAGGTAGTGAAGAGATAAGAACCACACTAAACACAACTGTTCTCCTTAACTGTGGTGCCCTTGGCTAACAGTCCAGCCCCCCAACATCTAACAACATTGTCTTTAGCTTTCCTAGCTTGACAGAAAGGGAGTGTCTGAAGAAGCCCAACTAACTCTTCTAACCCAACCCCTATCCCGCCTTCAATGACCTGCTACCTATTTCTTGCTAGTGGTAAACAAAACAGAAAATGGCCCCAGTCCTCAGGGAAATATGGGAGAGAGAGAGACAATAAACAAACACTCACATAAATGAAGAATTATATGTTATAAGATGTGCTACAATGAAAAAGAAAAGAGTGCTAACAAAGAGAATCAGAAGCCAACTCACAATCTGGATGTGGGGAGGTCATTAGGAAAAGCCACTCCAATGAAGTGAAAGTTTAAACTAAAACTTAAAAATTGAGGAGTTAAGTAGGTAAAAAGTGGGAGAATCACTTTCCAAATTTTATCTCTCTAATTCTCGGTTTCTTCTTACATAAAATAGCAGTAATAATGAGTATATCTCAGAGGGTTGTCATAAGGATGAAAAAAGAAAATACACATAACACTTAACATTCCAGAAATAACAGCTATTTCTTTAATGAGTATGCCTGATTTTATAAAAAAAAAAGTTTTTGGGGCGCCTGGGTGGCTCAGTTGTTAAGCATCTATCTTTGACTCAGGTCATGATGCCAGAGTCCTGGGATCGAGCTCACATCGGGCTCCCTGCTCAGCGGGAAGCCTGCTTCTCCCTCTCCTACTCCCCCTGCTTGTGTTCCCTCTCTCGTTGTGTCTCTCTTTGTCAAATAAATAATTAAAATCTTAAAAAAAAAAAAAACTTTTTGGGGAGTACCTGGGTGGCTTAGTTGGTTGAGACTTGATTTTAGCTCAGGTCATGATCTCAGGGTCCTGGGATTGAGCCCTGAGTTGGGCTCCATGCTGAGCATAGAGTCTGCTTGAGTATACTCTCCCTTTCCCTCTTCCTCTGCCCCTCCCCCTGCTTGCTCTCTGTCTCTCTCTCAAATAAATAAATCTTCAAAAAAAAGTTGTTTTTTTTTTTTTAAAGTGTCCCTGGTACTGCCAACTACAATAAATTATTGGTTTAAAAAAATGAAATATGGGGCGCCTGGGTGGCTCAGTTGGTTGGGCGACTGCCTTCGGCTCAGGTCATGATCCTGGAGTCCCAGGATCTAGTCCCACATCGGGCTCCCTGCTCAGCAGGGAGTCTGCTTCTCCCTCTGACCCTCCCCCCTCTCATGCTCCCTATCTCATTCTCTCTCAAATAAATAAATAAAATCTTTAAAAAATAAAATGAAATATTTTCTTATCCAAAACTTTAGTTGACTTATCAGGTAAGTTTTATTTGTATTGTTTTATTGTTTTATTTGTATTTCCAAAAGTCCAGTTTTATTTGTATTTCCAAAAGTCCAGTTCTCAGTTCTGTTCCTTCTGGGTGTACCAGAAATACATGTTTGACTGACTAGCTAATCTGGATGGAAAAGAAGTTGTTGAGCAAATTAGTTACACAGTCAAAGGATGACTATGCAAGAGGTGTTATAATTATACAATGCAAAAGCCATTTAGAAATTATTCCAGGGCGCCTGGGTGGCTCAGTTGGTTAAGCGACTGCCTTCGGCTCAGGTCATGATCCTGGAGTCCCGGGATCGAGTCCCGCATCGGGCTCCCTGCTCGGCAGGGAGTCTGCTTCTCCCTCTGACCCTCCTCCCTCTCATGCTCTCTGTCTCTCATTCTCTCTCTCTCAAATAAATAAATAAAATCTTTAAAAAAAAAAAAGAAAAGAAAAGAAATTATTCCATTCACGAGGCAAGAGTTCTAGCCACTCATACAGGCTCTAAAATAAATTTTTAAATGTATTTTTAAAAAGAAAATTTACCTCCACTTTGCTTTTTAGATGGCATAAAATGTGCTTCCTTTCCCCCCTATTCAATCATTCAGTCAATATCTATAAAGTGTCTTCTAACTACAAAGTACTGCTGGGAGATGAGGAATATACAGATGAGTAAAATACTATCCCTATTAATAACCAGCAACTAGTTGGGTTTTTTTTTAAGATTTTATTTATTTAGGGGCGCCTGGGTGGCTCAGTCATTAAGCATCTGCCTTCGGCTCAGGTCATGATCCTAGGGTCCTGGGCTCAAGCCCCACATCGGGCTCCCTGCTCGGCAGGAAGCCTGCTTCTCCCTCTCCCACTCCCACTGCTTGTGTTCCCTCTCTCTCTGTGTCTCTCTCTGTCAAATAAATAAATAAAATCTTTTAAAAAAAAAAAGAATTTATTTATTTGAGAGAGAGAAAGTGTATGTGAGAGAGAGAGCACAAGCAGAGGGTAAGGGCAGAGGGAGAGGGAGAAGCAGGCTCCCCACTGAGCCGGGAGCCTGATGCGGGGCTCAATCCCAGGACCCTGAGATCACGACCTGAGCCAAAGGCAGACGCTTAACCGACTGAGCCACCCAGGCGCCCCCAAACTAATTGGTTTTATAAGGCACTTTCATAGTTACCTCATTTGAACCTTGCAACATCCCAAAACATTCTTGCTATCCTTTTTTTTTTTTTTTTTTTAAAGATTTTATTTATTTATTTGAGAGAGAGAAAGTGAGAGAGAGCAAGCACATGAGAGGGGGTAGGGTCAGAGGGAGAAGCAGACTCCCCGCCGAGCAGGGAGCCCGATGTGGGACTCGATCCCGGGACTCCAGGATCATGACCTGAGCCGAAGGCAGTCGCTCAACCAACTGAGCCACCCAGGCGCCCTCTTGCTATCCTTTTTGTTTGTCTGTTTGTTTGAGGAAATCAAGCCCAGAGAATTTAAATAATTTGCCTATGGTTATTCAACTAGTAATCGTGGAGCCTGGATTTTTACTTAAGCCTTTTGACCCCAATCCTGGGTTTCTTCTACTCTGGAAGCTTACATTTATATAGGGAAACCAAAGCAAAAATAACTTTAATACATGGCAGAATGTGTAATAAGAGAGGTACCAAAAAAATATATATATAGGAGAAGATCATCAATGAAAGGGCCAAATTTGGCAAGGAGAGGGGAGCAAACAATGGCAAAGAAAGAATCAGAAAAGGTTTTATAGAGAAATAAGTGGACTTTGAGCCAAGTCTTGAGGGGAGAGATTTCTATAGGATAAAGGGAAAGAGCACATCCCAAGATAAAGCAATATTAATAGGCAAAAAAAAACACAAACCATGTTTAGTAAACACATAAAACCAGTTTGTCTGAATGACAGAGTACTTGTTAAAGAAGACCTAGCAGAAAAAAGGAAAGATGATGCTCAAGCACAGAGGACTAGGATACCAAGCTAAGAGTATCCTGAATTCCATGTTGTTGTTTTTTTAAAGATTTTATCTATCCGTTTGACAGAGAGAGAAAGAACAAGCAGAGGGAGCAGCAGAGGGAGAGGGAGAAACAGGCTCCCCGCTGAGCAGGGAGCCCGATGCAGGGCTCAATCTCAGGACCCTGGGATCACAACCCAAGATGAAGGCAGATGCTCAACCCACTGAGCCACTCAGGTGCCCCAAGAATTCCATGTTTTAACCCTAGCTGTGCACAGGATAACCTATGCACTTTATAAATTAATAAAGTTTTTAAATACAGATGCCTGGCCTCTCCCAAGACTTTAATTCAGTGGGTCTTGTGTGAGGTCCAGGTATCTGTACTTTCTAAAAAGCTCCTAAGCAATTCTGGTAAACAACTAAGGTTCTAAAACTACACTGTAGGGGTGCTGGGTGGCTCAGTCAGTTAAGTGTCTGCCTTTGGCTCAGGTCATGCTCCCAGGGTCCTGGGATCAAGCCCTGCATCGGGCTCCCTGCTCAGCAGGAAGCCTGCTTCTCCCGCTCCCTTTGCCTGCCACTCTGCCTACTTGTGCTCTGTCAAATAAATAAATAAAATCTTAAAAAAAAAAAAATAGCGGGGCGCCTGGGTGGCTCAGTTGGTTAAGCAACTGCCTTCGGCTCAGGTCATGATCATGGAGTCCCTGGATCGAGTCCCGCATCGGGCTCCCTGCTCAGCGGGGAGTCTGCTTCTCCCTCTGACCCTCCCCCCTCTCATGTGCTCTCTCTCATTCTCTCTGTCTCAAATAAATAAATAAAATCTTTAAAAAAAAAAAAAAAAAAAAAAATAGGGGCACCTGGGTGGCTCAGTCGTTAAGCTTCTGCCTTCGGCTCGGGTCATGATCCCAGGGTTCTGGGATCGAGCCCCGCACCGGGCTCCCTGCTCCGCGGGAAGTTGGCTTCTCCCTCTCCCCCTCCCCCTGCTTGTGTTCCCTCTCTCACTGTGTCTCTCTCTGTCAAATAAATAAAAAATCTTTAAAAATAAATAAATAAATAAAACTACACTATATCAATGAAGAAATCACTGAAGGTTTTGAGCCAGAAAATGCCACTGATCATTCACAACAAATATGATAAGCAGCTATCATTTGTACTACACTAGGAACCAACTGATATCAATGTAAATAAAATGGTCCTTGCCCTTAAGGAATTTATAACCTACATACACAAACAGTGAATAAAAATCAATGATAAATACTATTGTAATATGGAAGTAAATAGGAGAGGTACCTAACCTTAGGATATCAGAAAGGGCTTCCAAGAGAAAATAAGTTAAGTAGGAGTTGGCCAGGCCAATGGGAGATGGAGAGGTTATGTTCTAGGCAGAGAGAAGAGCTGGTACATAGGCCCAGAAGTGGAAAGGGTCATGTCCCATTTGTGGAACTGAAAAGGTTCAGTATAACTGTGGTACAAATTGAGACAGCAGCAAAGAGGTCAGAGAAGTGAGCGGTGAGGCCATACAAACAAGCAGTAGTAGGATCAGATGTTTTGACCTGACCCTGAGGGCAATGAGGAGCCAAAGAAGGGTTTATGCAGGGAGAAACAAAATTAGATTTGTATTAAACACTGGGCTTATGTCCATCAACAGATGAATGGATAAGTAAAATGTGGTATATATTTACAATGGAATATTTTTTATCCTTAAAAAGGAGGGAAATCCTGTCACATGTTACAACATGGATGAACCTTCAGGACATTATACTAAGTGAAATAAGCCTGTCACAAAAAGACGAAATGCTGTATGATTTCACTTCTATGAGGTACCTGGAGCAGTCAAAATCATAGAAACAGGGCACCTGGGTGGCTCAGTCGGTTAAGCGTCTGCCTTCGGCTCAGGTCATGATCCCAGGGTCCTGGGATTGAGCCCCACATCGGGCTCCCTGCTCAGCGGGAAGCCTGCTTCTCCCTCTCCCACTCCCCCTGCTTGTGTTCCTCTTTTGCTGTCTCGCTCTCTGTCAAAAAAAAAAAATCTTTAAAATAATAAAAATTAAAATTAAAATTAAAAAATAAAAATAAAAAAATCATAGAAACAGAAAGTAAAAGGTGAAATAGATCTGGAGATCTGTTGCAAAACAATGTAAACATATTTAATACTAACTATTGAAATGTACACTTAAAAATGGCTAAGATAGGGGCGCCTGGGTGGCTCAGTTGTTTGGCGTCCACCTTCGGCTCGGGTCATGGTCCCAAGGTCCTGGGATCAAGCCCCGCGTCGGGCTCCCTGCTCTGCGGGAAGCCTGTTTCTCCCTCTCCCACTCCCCCTGCCTGTGTTCCCTCTCTCGCTGTCTCTCTCTCTGTGTCAAATAAATAAATAAAATCTTTAAAAAAAAAAAAAAAACGGCTAAGATAGTTAAAATATAGATTTGTACTTTAAAAGGACCGCTTGGCTGGCAACATGGGTAGTATGGATTTAAGGGGAGAAGACTGACAGACTAGTTACAAAGTTTTTGCGAGATGGTGGCAGAAGGAAATGGTGTAAAGTGAATGGGTTCAAGACAGGAAGAAGGTAAAGTGGACAGGACATGATGATTGATAAGACATAGAAAGTGGGAGAGGCTGGGGAAGAAGGAAAAGAGAACTATCAGCTAAACAGTAGAAAAGCTAAGCACTATACTTTTACAAGTTATTACTTTAACATTTATTAAGCAGCTCCTTGTGCTACATGTACCAGAAGGTTTTAGACAATTGTTCTGCCACCTTCATAGACCAGCTTCTCTTTTTTGAAGTTGACCTAAATTAGCCCTTGACACAAAGTGTCTGCTTAATTATTTGTTGAGCAGAAAATAAACATAAGCAATTACTATAGGAAGGTGAAATGTATTAAAACGGGTGTGTTAAGGAAAGAAATGCTTATGATTCACTTTGGGAATCACCAATCTAAGAATTTACTATATAAGCAAATAATGGTGACCACAGTAACAAGAAAAGACCAACATAAAGAACAAGGAAACACAAAACGTGCAGACAGCAATGATGTATCTGGTGTAGGAATGCTGAAACGCCCTTGAGTAGCAGGAATGAATGAGAGGTATATTGGGAGATCACCCTCCTTCCACTGTCCTTCCATTCTTCTACAAGATCCAAAGTGGCAACAGCGTGCTCTCAAGGGCCTACAGAGACCCACTTCCTGTGAATGATACCACTTATCAAGTTAAGAAAAGCATAGTTGTCAAAACTTCTGTTAGAAACTGGTTTAGAGTAAACTCAAAAAGAGCTCTATGAAATCAGTTGCCATACTAGTCTCACAGTCATAGGGAGGATTAGGAGAAAGATTAGTTAGAAATCCCCAAAGCATTTTTCTAAATCCTCCTGCTGTCTTATCACTACCAACACTGAGAAAAGATGCATCAAATGGATGGCCAAAACCACCTTGAAAGAGGAAAATGTCTTTGTGGCAAACAGATTAACTGCTGTAAGTTCAAGTGTGGGAAGCAGTATTCATTCATTCATCCATTTATCCATTCACCCAACTAGTATTTACTGCATGCCTTTATGTGCGAGCTGCTGAAGACTCATTAGTGAGCAAAATAACCAAGCCCAAGGAGCTTAAAGTATAGTAAACACAGGATTATAGTCAGCCAGAACTTGATTCAAATTCCAGCTCCATTACTTAGCTAAAAAGACCTTAAATTAATTTCCTTCTTAGCCTCCAGATTCCTCATCTGTAAAATGGGGGGAAAACTACCTATTTCATGGTATTGTGTGATAATCAGACAATAGAGAGAGAGAGGGAGAGAGAGAGGGGAAGAGGAAAAAAATTTAGCAAGGGGGGGCGCCTGGGTGGCTCAGTCGTTAAGCGACTGCCTTTGGCTCAGGTCATGATCCCAGGATCCTGAGATCGAGCCCCACATCAGGCTCCCTGCTTGGCGGGAAGCCTGCTTCTCCCTCTCCCACTCCCCCTGCTTATGTTCCTTCTCTCGCTGTCTCTCTCTCTGTCAAAATAAATAAATGAAATCTTAAAAAAAAAAAATTTAGCAAGGCCTGGCACATAAAAAACATTTAGTTAAAAAAACAGGCGGTACCTGGCTGGCTCAGTTGGTAGAACACGTGACTCTTAATCTCAGGGTCATGAGTTTGAGCCCCATGTTGGGTGTAGAGATAGGAAGAAAGGAAGGAAGGAAAGAAGGAAAGAAGGGAGGGAGGGAGGAAGACAACTTAAATTAATTTTTTCCCTATTATTACTCAGGAAGTAATACAGCAGCTGAAAAATGCCTCCTTCCAAAACAGTGAAATGTTTTCTAATGAAAAAACTGATAAACAGGATCTGAACAAGTAAGGTATCATCATTCAGAGTACTCCTTGGAATCCCGTGATCTATGATGTTATTTCCACTTGGATGTCCAATAAATATTTCAAACTCAACCTGTTCAAAACTGACCTCTCAATCCTCTCCCATCTTGTACATCCTGTAGTCTTCCCCATCTCTATTAAGAGCAACTCTATCCTTCAGGTGTTCTGACCAAAAACCTCAGAGTTATCCTTGACTCCTTTTATCTTCTCACACCCCACACCTAATGCATCAGGAAAGCCTAGTTTGCTCTCAAAATAGATCCAGAATCACCAGCAGCACTCTGGTCCAAGTTACCATTATCTCTCAGCCTTTTTGTATAGTCTTTTTTTTTTTTTTAAAGATTTTATTTATTTGACAGAGACAGAGACAGCGAGAGCAGGAACACAAGCAGGGGGAGTGGGAGAGGGAGAAGCAGGCTTCCCGCTGAGCCGGGAGCCCGATGTGGGACTCGATCCCAGGACCCTGGGATCATGACCTGAGCCGAAGGCAGTCGCTTAACCAACTGAGCCACCCAGGCGCCCTTGTATAGTCTTTATTGCACAAACTTGACTGCAATCATCTCTTAACTAGTCTTCCTGCTTTCACCCTTGCCTCCTTTTCAGTCTATCCACCTCACAGTAGCCAGAGTTATCTTTTTTTTTTTTTTAAAGATTTTATTTATTTATTTGACAGAGAGAGACACAGCGAGAGAGGGAACACAAGCAGGGGGAATGGGAGAGGGAGAAGCAGGCTCCCCTCAGAGCAGGGAGCCCGATGCGGGACTCGATCCCAGGACCCCGGGATCATGACCTGAGCCGAAGGCAGTCGCCCAACCAACTGAGCCACCCAGGCGCCCAGAGTTATCTTTTTAAAAGATAAGTCACATCATGTCATAGCTTTACTCAAAAACACCCAAAGACTTCACAATTCAGCCTGAGTAAAAGCTGAAGCTCTTACAATGGTCTACAAGACTGTGTGATCTGGCCCACATTTCCTCTCTGACCCCCATCTACTATCCTTTTTACTCTCTCTGCTGCAGCCACGTCACCCTCTTTGGAGTTCTTCGACCACACCAGGAACATTCCTGCCTCCATGTCTTGCACTTGCTGTTCCCACTTCCTAGAACACTCTTTCCCCAGATATTCATATATCAAGTTCCCTTACCTCCTTAATTTTTGCTTCTTCTGTGAGAACTTCCCTGTCCAGATAATGAAACTGCAAACCCCACAGCACTTAAACCACATATATTACAATTTGGTTCCTGTGCAATCTAACTCTCCTTCTCACCCCCCTGCTGATCACAATGTACGTTCCAGAGGGCAGAGATTATTATTTGTTCATTATTATATTCCCAATGCCTAGAATAGTGCTAGATACATAGTAGAAGCCCAATAAATACTTTTTGAATGAGTAAATGAGCCAGAAGCAAGCCAGAAAGTCAAGGGAAAACTGCTTTAAGATTAAAGTAAACTAAATGAACTCTTCTATTATTTGTGGGTTAGACTGCCAACCTCAAATTCTTGTTTCTCAAATGTCATAGGGAGTTACTATAAATAAGGGCATAAAACATGTGCCACAATTTATTTAGAGATTTTTTATTACTAAATGACCAAACCAAAAAATTAAATAAAAGCTACTTTTTTCAAAAGTAAAGATGCCACCAAGTATTTATAGGAATGTTTTTAGCTATTTTTACAAGTATAAATGAAATAAACTTCTAATTGTCAAAGGACCTGAGATATGACATTTCACACTATTTCTGACTTCGAGCTCTTTCCACTGGGACTAATTCAGCTTTCTGAGAGCTGGGTCTACACCTAACAACCAACTATAAACATCCTAAACATATACTATGGGCCCAACAACACAAAGCATTATCATTGGCCTTATTTAGGAGACTGAGCTCCATGAGAGAGCCTGGGATTTGACATAACTTGGAAAGTGGGAGGGAGAAGAGAGATAAGGGCATCCCAGGTCACGGAAGGCACACTTAAGGCCAGCATGTGTAGAAGAGAGCAGAAAGACCCGCCTAACTAAAGGGAAGGATGTGTATTCTGAAATCAAATAGAGAGAGTTCTAGAATGCTAAACAGAAGTTTTTAAGAATTATTTTTAAAGATTTATTTTTGAGAGAGAGAGGGAGAGAGAGAGAGAGAGAAGTAGGCACAGGCAAGGGGGGAGAGGGGCAAAGGGAGAGAGAAATTCAAGCCGACCCTGCACTAGGCACGGAGCGCCACGCAGGGCTCAATCTCACAACCTTGAGATCACGACCTGAGTGAAACCAAGAGTCAGACGCTCAACCAACTACGCCACCCAGGAGCCCCTAAATAGAAGTTTTTAAACAGAAGCATCACATTATCGAAGTATGCCTAATGGATTATTTGAGTAGTGATATACCAAAATGAAGCAAAGAAAGATTAGAGACAGGAAAGCCAGCCAAAGTCTTTGTAGGAATCAAGACATGGAATAACGTCATGGCAAGAAGGCAGAGAAAGAAGATTCAGAAAGACATCACAAAGAAAATAAAAGGATTAGGAACTGGTTAAATTCAAGAGATGAGAAAATGTAAAACCTAATTCTGTAGTTTTTTTTGTTTTTTTTTTAAAGATTTTATTTATTTATTTGAGAGAGAGAGAATGAGAGAGAGCACATGAGAGGGGGGAGGGTCAGAGGGAGAAGCAGACTCCCTGCCAAGCAGGGAGCCCGATGCGGGACTCGATCCAGGGACTCCAGGATCATGACCTGAGCCGAAGGCAGTTGCTTAACCAATTGAGCCACCCAGGCGCCCTAATTCTGTAGTTTTTATTTGGAGGAATAAGTGTTCTAACAATAGACAATGGTAAGATTGAAAAGAGTGACCTAACTGAGCTATGTTGTATTTGAAATATTAGTAAAATAATTGAGTGGAAAACAGGAGATGACAGAAAAAAAGAATATGAACTATAATGAGTAACAACTATTAATACATATGGAGATGTAAGAGTTAACATCATAGAATAATGGCTGGATATTTAAAAATAGCTTTTAAGGAAGGACATAGTGAGAAATTTCTTACTACCCCAGTCACTAAATACTGAGTTCATGAAAGACATTGCAGTGGAATAAAAAAGGTCAGTGAGATGTAGAGTCTAATAATTCCCCTCCCTGTGAATCAGACCTGAACAAGAGAATGCAGCGTAAGTGACGTTCTGGAACTTCAAAGGTAGGTCATAAGAAGTCTTTCAGCTCCCACGTGGGTGGCCTCTACCTCTTTCCTGTCACCATATACAAAGTCCAACTATCCTGAGATCACCAAGCTATGGAAAGTTCAAACCATATGGAGATGACCGAGAATGAGACACCATGCAGTGAGAGGGGCCAAGCCACCTCCACTGACCATGGCACCAGACATGCAAATGCAGCAACCATCCTGGAAGTGGGTCCTCTAGCTGACACATGTGGATCAGAGACCCAGCAAAGCCCTTCCAAATTCCTGGCCTGTAAAATCACAAGCAAAACAAAATGGTTGTTTTAAATCACTAAGTTTTAGGGTAGTTTGTTATATAGCAATAAATAGGGGAATAGGCTTCTTTTTTATCCGGATAAGCCCAGAGCCTAGAAGACCGCCTAGCCTACAGCAGATTCACTCAAAGTGGTATGTGTAAAGTGAATCTCTTTCTTCCCTTGCAGATAGATGCTAATTCACAGCCTGTCATTTCTCCTACCCTCACCATTCCTTTAGAAGTTTTGAGCCACAGGGGCAATCATTGTTGGTACATCTGAAATGTCCTCTTCACTATCATGTGGTAGAAATAGTCTCCTCAAAGCCACCCCATGCTTGAAAGATAGGTATGGCTATGCTGCAAAAGTTAACTCAAGGCAGGCACCAACCAATACTGCATCTAGCTCAAGGTAAATAAGGTCAAGAGAATACTCTGTACTGGGCCACACAGAAACAAAAAAGAAGCAGGCACAACTAAAAGCAATATCACAGCACACCAAGAAACTAGAATCGGGGTCTGGCTGCTCATTTTTATAAATAATGCATGAGTTTGGTCACTGAACCGACAGAGTTTCCTTTCATTATAAGCTCTCTGATTATATAAGGCTTCTTATAAGTCTGACAAAAAAAAACTCAGAAACAACACATATCAACCCACATAAACAAGGAATTTCCGAAGTAACTATTCTTTAAAAAAGAAAGAAGGTGTATGGTGGGGGGGTGGAAATGGTGAGTGAGAAGAGGATGAGGGCTATGTGAATAAAAAGTTCTTTTCAGCCGCCTGCAGGGCTGATCCATTCCCTCATGAGCTAAGAGCATTTCTTTTAGTACCAAGTATCTGCCTGGCTAAAGTGACTTTGCTGTAAAAGGAATGAATCACCTCACCAGGCCAAGCAATTGCTGTGTCTATAGCTGAGTGATTCTTACTGGAACGGTGGAAAAAGGCATAGTTTCTCCATAGTAGAGAAGGCAAGAGAGACCCCAAAACATCTGCCAAGCAATTCTTTCGCTGACTCTTTTGACCAGAGAGTATTGTCACTTGAGATCCCTACCCGACAACCTTATACCCCACTCATTCCCCAAATTTCCAATCTTCTAGGCACTGAAAGATTCTGCACAAAAAGGATCTCTAAACTATTTGATTAGGAGGATATTTCCCTCTTTGTGCCTTTCTTAACAAGCTCAAAAAGAAGACACTACGAGATGACACATAATCTGTCTCAAAGTATCTCTCTCTTCTGTCTTTGACAATGCCCCACACCTCCATCTTGGATATGGAAGAGAAAACATATAGCATGTAAGTTGGTGGCAGCTACTTTTTGAGTAGAATGACAGCCACCTTAGGATGAAGTTGACAAGGTAAAGGCAGAGCAAAGAGATGGAAAGACATGGAGTCTCTAAATAACATCTATTTAGGGGCGCCTGGGTGGCCTGTCAGTCGTTAAGCGTCTGCCTTCGACTCAGGTCATGGTCCCAGGGTCCTGGGATCAAGCCCCGCATCGGGCTCCCTGCTCGGCAGGAAGCCTGCTTCTCCCTCTCCCCCTCCCCCTGCTTGTATTCCCTCTCTCGTTGTGTCTCTCTCTGCCAAATAAATAAATAAAATCTTAAAAAAAAATAACATCTACTTAGCTGCTGAATTAAACCAACCTTAACCTAATAAGCTACTGGAATTCCAGTTATATTAGTCATTTTGTTTTTTGAGGTCTTTTGACTATTTTCTGTTACTTGCAACCGAACACATTCTAATATATCTAATAACCAGGAAATATCTTTTCCAAGTAACCCGAAATATAAAAGTAGTCAAAATCAAATTCCACAAATACTACACATGCTATACATACAAGAACCTGTGGGGATATATATATATATAAGCGCTTAGCACTGTGGGAAATATGTAAGTGAATTAAGGACAGTATGTTATAATGGAAAGGGTATAGGCTTTGAAGTCAAATGAATCTGGATCCAAATCCTACTTTGGAAATTCCCTTAATTTCTCTAAGCCTAGTTTTCTCATCTAAATGGAGAAAATATGATTACAGAATTGTGAGAATTACAGCTAATATATAAGCACCAAGCATAGCACTTATCCCACAGTAGGTGTTTATACTGGTAGCTATGATTTTTATAATGGGAGAAAGTCTTTGCCCTCAAGTAGGGTAGAAAAGACAAATAATTATGATTTTTTAATTGGGATATTTATAGGATATGGGAGATGGCAACAGATCGCAGTTCTTCACCCTTTACGGAATCCATGCCCTTTGAAATAGAACTTTGCAATATGCTCCCAGTGTGGACTCAGGTGTGTGACTTGTTTTGTCCAATGAAGATGCTGGCCAAGCAAACTTGAATATAAGCAGAATCATGAAAAGCACTTGTGCAAATGGCTGGCATACTCTTGCTGTTCTGGTATCATCACATCCAGGCTAGTCTGCTGATCCCAGAAGAAGGGTGAGAAGCAGCTGGAGCAAAGCCTCCCAGCAAAGCCCAACCTAGATCAGACTACAAGTTGACCTGCCAGATGCATGAGTGAGCCCAAGTGAGACTAGCAGAACTGCCTAACTGGGCTCAGCTCAGCTCAGCCCTGCACTTACACAAGAAACAAATGTTACTGTTGTATGCTTTTGAGGTTTTGTGGTTGGATATTACATAGCCATGGCTAACTAATATATAGGGTTACATTTTCTGTCTTTAAAAACCGAAGATTTTCACTTCCTTGATACTCATGACCAAATGAAAGACGTTAGGGTTTCCCAAGTTAAAGACATACTTATGGAGCATTTCTACTAGATACAATATGGATTCTTAATTCAACTCATTAAACTTAAAAGGTTTTGTTTGATCTTTTATCAAACTGTTTTCTTTTTAACAAATAACTCATTTGCTTAAAAACTCAGAAGTCTATACTTCACTACAGGTAAAACTATCTGTAGTAGTTAGTAGTACCTAACTGTCTGACTGCTCCAAGTTCAATTAATGTCTACAATTTTTTTTTAAGATTTTATTTATTTATTTGAGAGAAAGAGAGAGCACAAGCAGGAGGAGGGGTAGAGGGAGAAGCAAACTCTCCACTGAGCAGGGAGCCTGACACAGGGCTTGATCCCAGCACCCCGGGATCACGACCTGAGCCGAAGGCAGACACTTAACTGACTGAGCCAGCTTATTATTTTTTTAAAGATTTTATTTATTGGGGCGCCTGAGTGGCTCAGTCATTAAGCAGCTGCCTTCGGCTCAGGTCATGATCCCAGGACCCTGGGATCATGACCTGAGCTGAAAGCAGACACTTAACCAACTGAGCCACCCAGGTGCTCCCAGTGTCTATAATTTTAAAGAAGAGTCACGGAAATGGTTCAAGCCCAGAAAAGTCCAGATCACTACTGTATATGAGAAATACTCTTCTTAATTATATCAATACTCTATAGGCACTAACAAGAGCTATGTTTGTCCGCTGTAATTATTGACAAACTACTTTAAGAGAAATAAGGGATGGTGTTCACATTATTGTAAAGAGCAGCATTCCACCAGTCAAGAAAAATCTACTAAATGTCATCTAAGTTCCCAGTGCTGTGCTAGATGTTATTAGTAATTTATTTTCACAATCCTTAGTGAAACCAATAGCTGTGCTGCCAAATCAAATTATAGGATAAACATAGGATTCCCCAGAGATCTATGCCATGATGGCCTTTGCTGATCCCCTTCTGAAAATAACAAAAAGCATTTGGATATTTGGGCTGCATGACCATCAGCCTATTAACATCATAATAAAAATTATTTGTATGATAAGCTATGCCAAGATCTCATCAGTAATACGGGAAATACACACTTTCACAAAGCAGGCACTATATGTTATATATGGCTATGAATAAGCTAACAAACAACAAAAAATACTATTTAAGTGCAACATGGCCAAAAGAATGCTGCATTAAGATCATTCATTTCTGCCATTTCCATTATACCCCACTTCTGAATTTGCAACATGATCACCGATTTTAAAGCATTTTCTTCTTTGTCAGCAAAACCAACATACAAGCCCTTCCAATAAACTTACATTTCAGAGAATAATGATATAACCAGGGAGTACAACAAATACTTTAACAATTATTAGTGTCAGAGCTTTGGCAGATAGAAGACTTGAGAGAAGGACAGAGTTTTGTCTTTGAAGAATTTATAGACTCACTTCTGAGAAAAGAAATACACAGAAAATGTTTTTTGATCTGGAATGCTAGTTATGGGTGTGTTCATTTGTAAAAATTTAGTGAGCTGTACACATTTCGTATGTGTGCTTTTTCTGTTATGTCACACTTCAATAAAAAGTTTAAAAAAATTTTAATAACATTAACAGCAGTACTGAACAGCAGTATTTTTTTTTAAAGATTTTATTTATTTATCTGACAGAGAGAGAGAGACAGTGAAAGAGGGAACACAGCAGGGGGAATGGGAGAGGGAGAAGCAGGCTTCCCACTGAGCAGGGAGCCCGATGTGGGGCTCGATCCCAGGACGCTGGGATCATGACCTGAGCTGAAGGCAGACGTTTAACAACTGAGCCACCCAGGCACCCCTGAACAGCAGTATTAAATACCAAATGAAAAATACTGACAATTCAAGGAGTTCAGGAAAGCCCAGTCAATGTTAATAATAAAAGGTGTAATAGTTAAAACGTATTAACCAATTACTATATGCCAGACACTGTGCTAAATAAGCATTTTACAAAATCCCTGTGAGATCATTTTATCAGCAAGATCTGCCATAATTACTTACTCCCTCCTCCTTGAAACTCCTTCCTTTCCATTCCAGGCCAATACATTCTCCTGGTTTTCTTCCTAACTCACTAGCCACTCCCTCTCAAAATGCCCTTCTCGGGCGCCTGGGTGGCTCAGTTGGTTAAGCGACTGCCTTCGGCTCAGGTCATGATCCTGGAGTCCCGGGATCCAGTCCCACATCGGGCTCCCTGCTCAGCAGGGAGTTTGATTCTCCCTCTGACCCTCCTCCCTCTCATGCTCTCTGTCTCTCATTCTCTCTCTCGCAAATAAATAAATTAAAAAAAAAAAAAAGATTAAAATATGCCCTTCTCCTCTGACTTTTTTTTTTTTTTTTAGATTTTATTTATTTGACAGAGAGAGACATAACACAAGCAGGGGGAGTGGGAGAGGGAGAAGCAGGCTTCCCGCAGAGCAGGGAGCCCGACGTGGGGCTCGATCCCAGGACCCGGGGACCACGACCCGAGCCAAAGGCAGACGCCTAACGACTGAGCCACCCAGGCACCCTCTCCTCTGACTTTTAAAATTGAAATACTCTAGGCCTCAGACACGGATCCTCTTCTCTATCTAGACTCCCTGGGGCAGATACTATCATTATTATTATTCCCATTTTACAGATGACAACACTGAGACACAGATAAATTCAAATCTAGGCAATCAAGATGTCAGAGCCCGGGCGCCTGGGTGGCTCAGTTGGTTGAGCGACTGCCTTCGGCTCAGGTCATGATCCTGGAGTCCCGGGATCGAGTCCCGCATCGGGCTCCCTGCTCAGCGGGGGGTCTGCTTCCCCCTCTGCCCTCTTCCCTCTCGTGCTCTCTGTCTCTCATTCTCTCTCTCTCAAATAAATAAATAAAATCTTTAAAAAAAAAAAAGATGTCAGAGCCCATGCTCTTATTCTCATTATTCTGCCTTCTTTAGCCTTCCATAAAAGAGGCAGGACAGAGCTACACACATTCCACATTCTGGTGCCCTCAGTAACTGGGAAAAGAGACAAAGAGTGAGGCATATGGAACCTTCCATCATCAGATATTAAGGACTAATACCAGGCACCAAGCCAGCAGGAAACCAATAATCACAAATTCTGTTAAACAATTTTCCTTCCTAAGTTTCTTCACTTTGTATTTTGGTAATTACTTCCCAAGGAAGATTGTGAACACTTTCTAGAACATAGATTCTCAAATCTAGATGCTCACTTGAATAATCTGGGGAGCTTTTAAAAATACATATGGGCCCTATGAAGACCTACTAAACCTAGGAGATTTTAGGAACCTGTGTTTCTAAGAAGCACCCAAGCAAATTCTGAAGCTGACAGCTCAGTACCTGAATTTAGGAAGCCTTTGTTCTAGAGAGGCTCTGGTCCTCAGAGGCTAAGCAGTGGCTATCATGTATTATCTGCCAAGAAGAGGCTGAAAATGAAATGAGACTGGAGAGGTAAACTAATTCCAAGGAGTAATAAGACCAATCAGGACACTACAGCAGTGACAGTGGAATTCTAGATCAGGACACCAAACGTTTATGTCTGTTACCATGAAAGAGTCTGCAGCCAAGTGATGCCATCCCTTAGCTTAGGAAGGGGTCATCCAGGCAGCAAGAATCAATATAATATTTGAGCACTCATATTTTAAGAGTACTCACCAAGTATTATGAGGGAATCCAAGAGTATTAAGAGAGATGGCCATTGTCCCCAGGCAAGAGAAGAAAGCATTGTTAACACTGCCATTTTTGCATAAATATAAATGCATATACAAGTAATAATTACTATGGAACCAAAAATGCTGAAACTAAGGCAAAGAAGCCACTTCAATATGCTTACTTAAGTCTTACCTCTGTAAGTGCATGCAATTGTCCTTGATGTACACACACACCCATGAACCTATGAAACAAAACACATATTTTTAAACAAATGAAAATACCACAACTGCCATATTGAGAAACTAGTTTAGTTACTCATGCATTAGAAACAATCCAATACCTGTGAAGTCTCCTGGGTTCCTGTACAACCCTGCAGCCTCTCTAACTTTGATACCAGGCTGGTAAATTTCTAAGTTTACCATGAAACATCTGGTTGTGGCAAGATCTAGTGGTAAAAAGCAACTGTGGAAGAGAGAAAGGAGTAAGCTTTAAAAATAGCATGGTATATTAGAAAAGGCACCAAAGCACCAAACTGGAAGTAAGGAAACTTGATGCTGGTTTCAGCTCCACTGCTTTCTGACTACATGCTCACAAAAAAAAAAAAGAGAGAGAGAGAGAGAGAGATACTAACCCTATCTGAAGTTCAGTTTCCTCATCTAGAAAGTAAGTAAGTTGGACTACCCAAGCTGAAGGTCTGTAGTTTACAAACTACCAACTATGAGAGAGAGAGGGAAAAAAAGCCCACATTTGCTGGAAGAGAAAGGACTAACTTCCTTAACATTAAAAGAACTCTTCCAAATATGTAAAAAAAGAACTCAGTAGAAAAATAAGCAAGGGGTGCCTGGGTGGCTCAGTCAGTTAAGCGTCTGCCTTCGGCTCAGGTCATGATTCTAGAGTCCTGGGATCAAGCCCCGTGTTGGGCTCCCTGCTCAGAAGGGAGCCTGCTTGTCCCTCTCTCTCTACCCCTCCTCCTGCTCGTGTTTGCTCTCTCTCTCAAATAAATAAAATCTTAAAAAAAAAAGAAAAAGAAGAAAAAAATGTATATAATTCATAGAAGAGTAAGTAAAATGTCTAGTAAAAATATCAAAATACTCTAATTCACTTATAATTAAAGAAATATACATTAAAAGAAGATATTGCTTTTAAATCTATCAAATGAACAAAGATTAAGATTGATCATGCTCAGTGTTGCCCAGAAGGTGAAGAAAACAGGAACAGGAAACACTGTTAAGTTCTTGGCACAACTTTTTCAAAGGGTAATTGATTATATCTAGCAAATATTTTAATTGCTCCAACAACTCCACTTCTCAGAATTTATGTTACAAATATACTCAATTTGGGTACATATAAAAGGACACCTACTTCACCACTGTATATCTAAATACCTGCCAATAAAAAACTAGTTAAATATTTATGGCATATTCATAGATTGGAATACTATATAGCCATTAAAAAAGAATGGAGTAGATCTTTATGCACTGATATGGGAAGATATCCAAAATATACTGTTAAAACAAAACAGTGGGCTACAAATCCCACTTATATAAAAAAAGTTTGTATATTAATAGAAAATGTCTAGGAAGTACTACTACTAAGTACTATATGGTATCATTTATATGTGGAATCTACAAAACAAACAAAACAAAAAAGACTCATAGGGCGCCTGGGTGGCTCAGTTGTTAAGCGACTGCCTTCAGCTCGGGTCATGATCCTGGAGTCCCGGGATCGAGTCCCACATCAGGCTCCTTGCTCAGCAGGGAGTCTGCTTCTCCCTCTGACCCTCCTCCCTCTCATGCTCTCTGTCTCTCATTCTCTCTCTTGCAAATAAATAAAATCTTAAAAAAAATAAAATTAAATTGAAAAAACAGACTCATAAATACAGAGAACAAATTGGTGGTGGTTGTGGGGTGGGGGGTTCAGAAATGGGAGAAACAAGTGAAGGGGATTAAGAGGTACAAACTTCGAGTTATAAATAAGTCATGGGGATATAAAGTACAACATAGAGAATACAGTCAATAATATTGAAATAATTTTGTGTGGTGACAAATGATAACTACACTTATGGTAAGCATTTTGTAATATATATAAATGTTGAATCACCATGTTGTACACCTGAAACTGATATAATACTGTATATCAACAACACTTCAATTTATTTTATTTTTTTTAAGATTTTATTTATTCATTTGACAGAGAGAGAGAGAGAGAGCACAAGCAGAGGGAGAAGCAGGCTTCCCGCAGAGCAGGGAGCCCGATGTGGGACTCAATCCCAGGACCCTGGGATCATGACCTGAGCCGAAGGCAGACACTTAACCGATTGAGCCACCCAGTTGTCCCTCAACTATACTTCAATTTAAAAAAAGAAAAAAAAGAAGAGGGGAAGACACTTGAGAGATATCTGGGGAGAAGGCCAGGTAAACACAGAGGCAGAGATAGGAGTTATGCTGCCATAAACCAAAGAATGTCTGGAGTCACCAAAAGTCAGAAGAAACAAGAGAGAATTCTCCCCTACAGCCTCCAGAGGAAGTGTTGCCTATCAACACCTTGATTTCAGACTTCAGAACTGTGAGAGAATAAATTTAGACAAGTTTATGGTAATGTTAGGCAGTCCCAGGAAACGAATACAATGCATGACTGATTTTCTACAAAGGTAGGTGCAAAGGCAATTCAGTAGAGCAAAATAGTGTTTTCAACAAAGGGAGCTTGAACAACTGGATTGGAACTGGAAAACAAATAAATTTGGATTAATACCTTTTAGCATATATAAAAATTGACTTAAAATGGATCGTAAACCTAAATGTAAAACCAAATCTATAAAATATCTGGAAGAATTCATAAAAGAAAACCTTTGTGACCTTCTATTAAGCAAAGGTTTCTTAGACATGACACCAAAGCATAATCTATAAAATTAAAAATTAATTAGACTTCTTTTTTTTAAGATTTTATTTATTTGAGAGTGAGCGAGACAGAGAACACAAGCAAGGGGAGCAGCAGAGGGAGAGGGAGAAGCAGGCTCCCCACTGAGCAGGGAGCCTGATGTGGGGCTTGATTCCAGGACTCTGGGATCATGACCTGAGCCAAAGGCAGACGCTTAACCACTGAGCCACCCAGGCACCCCAATTAATTAGACTTCTTAAAATCAAAATCTTGTGCTCTTCTTTGTGTTTTTAGGACTTTTTATTTATTTGAGAGAGAGAGAACAGAGCGTGCGAGAACACGAGTGGGGGGCGCAGAGGGAGAGGGAGAAGCAGGCTCCCCACTAAGCAAGGAGCCCAATGCAGGGCTCAATCCCAGGACCCTGGGATCATGACCTGAGCTGAAGGCAGATGCCCAACCGACTAAGCCACCCAGGTGCCCCATCTTGAGCTCTTACGACACTGTTAAGAGAATGAAAAGACAAGTCATAGACTGCAAGTGCATATATCTAAGAAAGGATTCATGTTTAAATTTTGTTTTAAGATTTATTTACTTATCTTAGAGGGGGAAGGGGCAAAGGGTGAGAGAGAGTGCTGAGTGCAGAGCCCAATACAGGGCTTGATCCCACAACCCAGAGATCGCAATCCGAGCCAACATCAAGAGTCTGACGCTCAACTGACTGAGCCACCCATCCCATGTTTAGATTTTTTTTAATCTCTCAAAATACAATAATAACCCAATTTAAAAAATAGAGAAAGACTCAGATAGACAATTCACTAAAGAAGACGTACAGATGGAAAATATGTACATGAAAAGATGCTCAAAATCGTTAGGGAAATGCAAATCAAAACCATAAGATATAGTATACACCTATTAGAATGTCTAAAATTAAAGACTTTCAGTATACCAAATATTGGTAAAAATGAAGAGCAACCGGAATACCCATGCAGTGCTGGTGGGAATATGAAATGGTACAACCACTTTGGAAGACACTGAGGTAGTTTCTTAAATAAACATGTACCTATCATATGATCCAGGTATTCCACTCCTAGGCATTCAACCCAAAAGAAGTGAAAGCATATATCAACACAAAACTTGTACACAAATACCCATTAGCAGTTGAAGGGATAAACAAATTATGGTATTCATACAATAGACTACTACTCAGCTACAAAAAGGAATGAACCAGTGATATATGCAACAGTGGATAAATCTCAAAATAATTATGCTGAGTGAAAAATCTGGACCCAAAAAAAGTACATACTGTACCATTCCATTTATATAAAAGTCTATGAAGTAAAATCAATCTATAGTGAAAAAAGCAGATCAATATTTGCCTGAGAGGGGTGGAGTTTATGGGAGTGCAAAGGTGAGGGAGGAAATTTTGAGGGAGGATGGATATGTTCACTATCTCATGGTGATGGTTTCATGGGTGTATATACATATGTCAAAACTTATCGCAGTGCACGCTTTAAATGTGCAGTTTATGGGGGGTGGGAGGATGGGTTAGCCTGGTGATGGGTATTAAAAAGGGTACGTTCTGCATGGAGCACTGGGTGTTATACGCAAACAATGAATCATGGAACACTACATCAAAAACTAATGATGTAATGTATGGTGATTAACATAACATAATAAAAATAAATAAATAAATAAATAAATAAATATGCAGTTTATATGTCGTTTAAATCTCAAAAAAGCTATAAAACAAAGAAGAAAGATAGTAAGTAGTACTGACGAGGTAAGGGGTAATTTTTATATTTTAGTGTACACATTTATGTTATATTTGAAGTTTTTTCAACCAACAGGTTATATTTATATACAAAAATAATTTAAAAATAAAAACCATAAAAAATGATTATTACTGATGATCATTAAAGTGGGAGAAGATAAATGTCACAAGGCCAGTGACAATTGGGTTTGGGTTGCCAAGAAGGAAGTCTTATTGGGCGCCTGGGTGGCTCAGTTGGTTAAGTGACTGCCTTCGGCTCAGGTCATGATCCTGGAGTCCCGGGATCGAGTCCCGCATCGAGCTCCCTGATCGGCAGGGAGTCTGCTTCTCCCTCTGACCCTCCTCCCTCTCATGCTCTCTGTATCTCATTCTCTCTGTCTCAAATAAATAAATAAAATCTTTAAAAAAAAAAAAAAAGAAGGAAGTCTTATTAACAATGCCCTCAAGGGGTATCTGGGTGGCTCAGTTGGTTAAGCATGTGACTCTTGATTTCGGCTCAGGTCATGATCTCAAGGTTGTGAGATGGAGCCCCGGGTTGGACTCCGACTCAGTGGGGAGTCAGCTTGAGATTCTCCCCCTCACACTCTGCCCTTCCCCCACACTCACTCTCTCTCAAATAAATAAATCTTAAAACAAAAACAAAAACCTACAATGTCCTCCAGTCTCAAGTAAGCTCTAGTTTAGAAGGGCAAAGAAAAGGGGAGACTGACTACAAGTGAGAGTAAAGGCAAAGCAGTGATAAGGCTGGAAAGGACCATAAAGTTCCATGAAGGCAGAGTCCAGGTCATATTCTTCCTTGTGTTCATAACACCCACAGTGCTATGAATACAGTGCCCAGCAAATAGTATGCACATGCAGTAAATGATTGTTGAGTGAAAAGGAACTGAGTGAGGGAGAATGTGTGGTTGGCTGTAACATCACAGTAGAGTTTTAAAGACATGCCACTTCGACCAAAATTACTAATATGGAAATTTCAGAGTTTCTCCAAGAGGTGGTTTCTGGACCACTAGTTTTCTCTAAGTGCATCCAGAGACTTGGTGGGAACTTGAAAAAGGAAAAGAACCCAAGCAAAGATCTAGGCAGTACTGAAATAGGATGCAGGCGCCAATGACCAGTTGAAACTTACCTCTGGCTTGGGCATAAATGGGAAGCAAATTGGTAAAGAGTTAAAAGGCTCTAAAGTTAGAGGGTGTGGGCTCAAATCCCACCTCCACTCTACTGGGCAAGCATTAGTTTCCCTTTCTGTAAAATAGGATAACATTGTCCACAACACAAGGTCATTGGAAGAGATTAATGAAATAATGAATATAAAGTCCAAAGAACAGTGACTGGTACACAATAAGAGTTCAAAAAAAATAAGTAATTATTATAATTATAACTTAAACGTGGACCAGGTGAGAATCAAATTCAGTCACAAGGTGAATGGGCAGGAAAGCTTCTTTCTTTTTTTCTTTTAAAGATTTTATTTTTAGGCTCCAGACTGAGGCTGCCTGGGTAAGGCTCCCCAGGTTGCTCCGTCCACCGATTCATGATTTTCTGCCATTTTTGACAAAAATGGCAACTAATGGTGCTGTTCTGAAGAGACTGGAACAGAAGGGTGCAGAAGCAGATCAAATTATTGAATACTTAAAGCAGCAAGTTGCTCTTCTTAAGGAGAAAGCAATTTTGTAGGCAACTTTGAGAGAAGAGAAGAAACCTCGAGTTGAAAACACTAAATTAGGGGCTCCTGGGTGGCTCAGTTGTTAAGCGTCTGCCTTCGGCTCAGGTCATGATCCTGGGGTCCTGGGATCAAGCCCCGCATCGGGCTCCTTGCTCAGTGGGAAGCCTGCTTCTCTCTCTCCCACTCCCCCTGCTCGTGTTCCCTCTCTCACTGTGTCTCTCTCTATCAAATAAATAAATAAAATCTTAAAAAAAAAAAAAGAAAATGCTAAATTAAAGAAAGAAATTGAAGAATTGAAACAAGAGCTAATTCAGGCAGAAATTCAAAATGGAGTGAAACAAATACCATTTCCAGCTGGTACTCTGCTGCAAGCTAATTCCACAGTTTCTGAAAATGTGATACAGTCTAGACCAATAACAACTATAACTTCTGGTGCCAAAGAACAGATAGGAGGAGGAGCAGAAGAAAAGAAGATGAAAGAGAAAACTGAAGTGAAAGGAGAGAAAAAGGAGAAAAAACAGCAGTCAGTAGCAGGAAGCACTGACTCTAAGCCAGTAGATGTTTCTCATCTGGATGTTCGAGTTGGTTGTATCATCACTGCCAGAAAACACCTGATGCAGATTCTTTATATGTGGAAGAAGTAGATGTTGGAGAAACAGCCCCAAGAACAGTTGTCAGTGGCCTGGTGAATCGTGTTCCTTGAACAGATGCAAAATCGGATGGTGATTTTACTTTGTAACCTGAAACCTGCAAAGATGAGGGGAGTAATATCTCAAGCAATGGTGATGTGTGCTAGTTCACCTGAGAAGGTTGAAATCTTGGCACCTCCTAATGGATCTGCTCCTGAAGACAGAATTGTTTTTGATGCTTTTCCTGGAGAACCTGACAAAGAGCTGAATCCTAAGAAGAAGATTTGGGAGCAGATCCAACCAGATCTCTTTACTAATGATGAGTGTGTAGCTACATACAAAGGAGCTCCCTTTGAGGTGAAACAGAAGGGAGTGTTTAGGGCTCAAACTATGACCAACACTGGAATAAAATAAAATACTTCATTTACTGAACTACATTGGAGAAAATTTTAATAACAATAAAAAGAAATATATTTGTCGGGGCGCCTGGGTGGCTCAGTTGGTTAAGCGACTGCCTTCGGCTCAGGTCATGATCCTGGAGTCCCGGGATCGAGTCCCGCGTCGGGCTCCCTGCTCGGCGGGGAGTCTGCTTCTCCCTCTGACCCTCCTCCCTCTCATGCTCTCTGTATCTCATTCTCTCTGTCTCAAATAAATAAATAAAATCTTTAAAAAAAAAAATAAAAAAATAAAAAAAAAAAAAGAAATATATTTGTCACTTGTACCTAAAATTAAAAAAAAAAAGATCTTATTTTTAAATAATCTCTACACCCAAATAGGGCTCGAACTCATGACCCCAAGATCAAGAGTCCCATGCTCCACTGACTGAGCCAGACAGGCACCCCAAAAAGCTGGTTTTTATGTGCCCACTCTCCTCTTCATTCCCTAACCCTTGTCCCTACCTCCACTTCCTGCTTTGGAAAAGTGGGACATTTAACTTCATTCATCTGTCAGTTTCTTTACTATGAAAATCACGACCTAATATGGAAGAGGGTGAGTAGGAGGAATGTGGGGCAGGTAGAAGTCTAACAAATAATGAACATAATACAGAGTACTGGAAGACTGAATCTGGAATGCTGACGGTTTCTGGCCAGCATGGCAGTGTCTATAACCTACGCAGAAAGAGCATTTGAGAGTGTCAATTACTGTCAGACAAACTAGTTGGGTAAAAAAGAGGAGGCTGGGGGCGCCTGGGTGGCTCAGGTGGTTAAGCGCCTGCCTTCAGCTCAGGTCATGATCCTAGGGTGCTGGGATCAAGCCCCACATTGGGCTCCCTACTCAGTGGGGAGCCTGCTTCTCCCTCTGCTGCTCCCCTGCTTGTGCTCTCTGTCAAATAAATAAATTCAATCTTAAAAAAAAAGGAGGACGCTGTAGTGGAACAGAGGAAATATGAAGAAGATAATGAGAAAACAGTTAATCTGAGGGAGTTGCAGTTGTTACAGGTATCTTTAAAATAGGTCACTTTTCTCTAAGTATCTGTACAACTCCCCAGTCATTGGAATTATGAGAATCAGCATGCCATTCATTTATTAAACAATTATTTTTAAAATTTACTTTTTATTTTTTATTTAAATTTGTTAGTTAACATATAGTGTATATTGGTTTCAGAAGTAGAATTTAGTGATTCATCACTTACATATAACATCAGTGCTCATCCCAACAAATGCCCTCCTTAATGCCCATCACCCGTTTGGCCCACCTCCCTTCCAGCAACTTTCAGTTTATTCTCTATAGTTAACAGTCTCTTATGGCTTGCCTCCTTTTCTGTTTTTATCTTATTTTATTTTTCCTTCCTTTCCCGTACGTTCACCTGTTTTGCTTCTTAAAATTCCACATATGAGAGAAAAATACGCTATTTGCCTTTCTTTGCCTGATTTATTTTGCTTAGCATAATACCCTCTAGTTCCAGCCACATCATTGCAAATAAACAATTCTTTATTGAGTGGCTACTATGTGCAAGGCTTTAGGGACAGGACAGTGAATAAAACAACGTCCCTGCTCTCACAGAACTTTCATTCTAGGGTTCATTCTGTTGGAAGGCAATTGTAATAAAAAGTTAAGTGGGTATTTTGCAGAATGTGGCTAAACTGTATGCATAAATAGCTGTTTTTAGTGAGCCTCCTATAGAAAAGATGCTTCTCTTGAGATTAAGTAGTATCCCTACCTGAGAATAATTCTATTCCCAGGGCACCTGGGTGGCTCAGTTGGTTAACCGTCTCCCTCTGGCTCAGGTCCTGATCCCAGGATGCTGGGATCAAGCCCCATGTCAGGCTCCCTGCTCAGCAGTGTCTGCTTCCCCCCTCTCCTCCCCACTCATGCTCTCTCTCACTATCTCTGTCTCTCTCTCTCTCAAATAAATAAATAAAATCTTAAAAAAAGAATAATTCTATTCCTATTACCCCACCATAGCAAAAAGAAATAAAGTAAAATATGATAAGCTACATTTCTTTCTTCATTATGGCTTTCCAAACCATACCAGGCCCTACCAGGGGTGGCTAACTATGGCCCACTATTTTTTATAATTTTTTAAAGATTTTATTTATTTATTTATTTATTTAAAAGATTTATTTATTTATTTGAGAGAGTGAGAATGAGAGAGAGTACATGAGAGGGGGGAGGGTCAGAGGGAGAAGCAGGCTTCTCGCTGAGCAGGGAGCCCGATGTGGGACTCGATCCCGGGACTCCAGGATCATGACCTGAGCCGAAGGCAGTTGCTTAACCAACTGAGCCACCCAGGCGCCCTAAAGATTTTATTTATTTATTTTTGTGCACACACACGCAAGAGACAGAGAGGGGGAGGGAGTGCATGAGCAGGAGGGAGGGGCAGAGGGAGAAGCAGCAGGGAGCCCAATGAGGGACTCCATCCCAGGACCCTGGGACTATGACCTGAGCAGAAGGCAGACGCCTAACCGACTGAGCCACCCAGGCGCCCACTTTTTATAATTTTTTATTGGAATACAATCATGGTATTGTCTTTGACAGCTCAGTTGTGATAGAGACTGTATGACTTGCAAAGACTAGAATATTTACTGTCTAGTCCTTTACAGAAAAAGTTTGCTGACCCTTGCACTAGAGCATAGGAATCTAACCATTCCCATCTAGGGGAACTTAAGCAAGTTACTTAATCTTTATAAATCTTAATGTCCTCAGCTACAAAAATGGACCCAAAAATAACACCATCTTAGAGGCTTCTTAGGAGGATTAAATGGAATAGTTCAGGTATAGTATTTAGCAATGTCTAACCCATGCTCAAATAAAACTTAGCGGCTTTTAATTGATCATCCTTAATGATCCTAAATTATGCCATCCCTTACATGGCTATTAGGGTCACCTTCCAAAACACAAAATATGTCATTACCTTCTTCATAACGCTTCAAAGGCTCCCTTCTGCCTATAATATAATGTTGAAATTCCTTACCACAGTATTTAAAACTTGATCTGCTCCAACTTATCTTTGGATCCTCGTATTTTCCCATAAGCCTTATTCTTTGCCCATCTCTTCATCTTCTCTGGTTCTATCTTACAAATACACTTAAATTTCCCCCCATCTTAAAAAATGCTTCTCTTGCCTCCTCCCTAAAATAGGATACTAATTCACTCTTTTCATTTGTTACCAAACTTTAATAGGTTACATTCACTATCTACATTTTTTTAACCTTCACTCATTCTTAAACTCATTACAATTGGCCTTCTGCCCATATCACTCTTTTGTAACTTCCTTACTATGAAGGATTCAGAGTTTTATTTATTTCTGCATTTCTAGTACCTAGCATAGTATCTGGCACATAGTAAGAAAGCTCTCAGTAAAGATTTGTTGAATGGCATGAGTGATTTTTAGGGCCTACAAACTTAAGTTCAAGCTCTTCTCTGAGTTGAAAGACTATTTTATTTATTTTACTGAAAATCATCCTTCCAGGATCAGCTAAAACTTCATCTTCTCTACGTTGATCTCCTGGATATCTTCAGCTAGCATTATTCCTCTCTCTTCCTCCTCCTCCCCCCAACAATACTGCTATGCACTTTTCACCCTGCTTTGAAAGACTGCTCATAAGCCTAACAGGTGGTCCAGTGTCTGAAGTAAGACTGCTTATATTTGAATCCTGGCTCTGCCACTTCATGATAACCTCTCCATATTTTAGTTTCTTCACATGCAAAATGGAAGTATTACTATTACCTAACCCAATGGTTATTGTGAAGATGAAATGACATAACTTGGGCTCCTGGAACATAATAAGCACTAGAATATGTTAGCTATTCTTCTTCCTCTTTTAACATTTCTAACTCCTTCTCCAGGCTGGAATATGAGAAAGATTTTCAAGAATACAGATCTCTTCTCATTTGTTTCTATATGCAGTGCCTGATACACAATGCTTTGCACATAAGATACTAAACAAACACTTCTTTAATGCAAAAGCAATAATCACCAAATCAGCTTGACAATGTAAATTCATTTTCTAAGAAAGAACATTTAGAGGCAGGTACAAGGCTGGAAAGCCAAGAGGTATTTATTTTACTTAATCAAATATTTATATAGAACATAGGGAATAGGATTCTACTAGCAAAACAAGGATTACATTTTAAAGTCATGGGCCTCCTAGAAGCTGAGAAGACCTGCTTTGGGTGTGATACACCCCCACAGGCCCACCATTCACTATGACCACATCATCCACAGAGATGTCACAGCTAGCACATTCAGGCAGGCACTGGCTTCATGTGACAGTTTTCTGCCTACCTTCACCCCCCCCACACCCGTGACTCATATCACCACATCACAGTGTACTAGCACAACTCTACTTCTACGTGAAACTTTTCTGCCTGACCTCCTCAACCTCACTTCCTTTCCACCACCCACCACATCCAAAACAGTGTCACAGAGCTCACAAGCTAAGACAGGCAATAGCTTTACATTGGAAGAAGAGCTTGAGCAGAGTTCATTATTCCAGTTGCTATAAAAACCATATACTTTAAGAGGGAAATATTACTCCTCCTTAACAGGGAGGTGATATATGTCTAGAAAAGTATTTAATGCCAACAGTAAGTTTTCACTGAAACTGTTACTGTTAATTATATTAAAATATAAGTTGTGGATGAAGCCTCAAATCGTTTTTGGTATGAGACCAGACCTAAAAAAATACATTTTGAATGATTCTTACTCCCACTACCACCACCCAAAATCATACCAGCTAGAATTACTTAGCTCAGGAAGAGAGCACTTTGTTAATGCATGTGCTTGAGACTGACTGATTACTGAAATTTATTATTTTTAGTTTCATACTACACACACACTCGTGTTAAGAAGTAGGAAACGTTGTTGTTGTTTTTTAGACCAGTGCTTCCTAAATTTTAATGTGCAAACAAATCACCTGAGAATTATGTAAATTGCAGGTTCCAATTCTATAGGTCGGGGCAGGGGGAAGCTGGGAGTCTGTATTTCTTCCTTTTTTTTTTTAAGATTTTATTTATTTATTTGAGAGAGAGGGAGAGCACAAAGAGAGTGAGAGGGAGAACCAGACTCCCTACTGAGCAGAGAGCCTGATGTGAGACTTGATCCCAGGACCCTGAGATCATGACCTGAGCCAAAGACAGACGCTTAACTGACTGAGCCACCCAGGTGTGCCAAGTCTGAATTTCTTTTTTTTTTTTAATCTTTTTTTTTAATTCTTATGTTAATCCCCATACATTATATCATTAGTTTTAGATGAAGTGTTCCATGATTCATTGTTTGTGCATAACACCCAGTGCTCCATGCAGAATGTGCCCTCCTCAATACCCACCACCAGGCTAACCCATCCTCCCACCCCCCTCCCCTCTAGAACCCTCAGTTTGTTTTTCAGAGTCCATCGTCTCTCATGGTTCGTCTACCCTCCGATTTCCCCCACTTCATTCTTCCCCTCCCGCTACCTTCTTCTTCTTCTTTTTTTTTTCTTAACATATATTGCATTATTTGTTTCAGAGGTACAGATCTGAGATTCAACAGTCTTGCACAATTCACAGCACTTACCAGAGCACATACCCTCCCCGAGTCTGAATTTCTAATAAGCTCCCAGCTGATGCTGATGCTGCTAGATCCCTGGACCACATACTGAGTACCAAGGCTCAGTCTAGACAAAAGACAGCTGATCACCCACTCTAAAGTTAGTAAGACCATAAGAGGAAACTCCCAACTCTGATACTACTAGTAAACTAGACTTTGACCAGAGACTTAATTTGCCTTAGTCTTTCCTGTAGCGTGATTTACTATTTTCCAAAAAGTGTCATTACCATGCTTTTATATACCCTTTGACTTTTCTCAGGCTGTTTCCACTGCCTAGAATGGCCTTCCCCTCATTTCTACATAGTTAGATTCTACCCACCCTCAAAGCCCAGTTCAAATACTTCCTTTCCCACAAAACAAATCTGGCTCCCTCTAAGTAGAAGTACTTCTGAACTAGCATGCTTCTGAACTACCAAGACACTCCATCTACACCACTCTCCTATGGTATCATCATTTCCTACATTTAACTATGTTTTATAAAATGAAATGAATTCTCTTGCCTGTCATATGACAGTATATAAATACTTGCTGGGTAAATTTTTTTTTTTAAAGATTTTATTTATTTTTCAACAGAGAGAGAGGGAACACAAGCAGGGGGAGTGGGAGAGGGAGAAGCAGGCTTCCCGCGGAGCAGGGAGCCCAGTGCGGGACTCAATCCCAAGACCCTGGGATCATGACCTGAGCTGAAGGCAGACACCTAACGACTGAGGCACCCAGGCGCCCGCTGGGTAAATTTAAAACATGACTCTGACCACTCAAAAATTATTGAATGCCTACTATGTGGCAGGCACTGGTAATGATTATATAATTATGATAGCAACTGATTCGTAAAGAGCACATACTATGCAGGCATTATTTTTATATTATATTCATTTAATCCTCATAATAATCCAATGAAGTAATACTTTCTTCATCCCAATCATATTGATAAAGAAACTTAGGCTCTGAGAAATAAAGTAACCTGCCCAAAGTTATACAGATAATATGTGGCAGAGCCAGGAATCCAACCTAAACAGTGGGTTCTGTGGGTAATGTTATATTACCTCTCCATATAGTTATAAAAAGGGTAAAAAAAAAATGAACAAGACACAATACCTTTCGTTAAGAAGCTATTGGCTACTCAAAAAGTTTCTGTGGTAACTCACAGCTCCTGATCAAAGCCCAAATTCCTTAACATGTTATTCAAGAGTGTGAATGATCTGACCCACATCTCTTCCCTTATCTCCTATTACATCCACCTACATTCTCTATGTTTTAGTATATAAGCTGCTACTCCTAAAAATGTCCTAAATTCTCCCACTTCCATACTGTTGCTAGAATGAGTCCATCTGGAATCCACTTTTCAAAGCTCTACCAATCCTTAAAAACTCAGTGCAGGGGCACCTGGGTGGCTCAGTCATTAAGCATCTCCCTTTGGCTCAGGTCATGATCCAGGGGTCCTGGGATCGAGCCCCACATTGGGCTCCCTGCTCAGCGGGAAGCCTGCTTCTCCCTCTCCCACTCCCCCTGCTTGTGTTCCTTCTCTCGCTGTGTCTCTCTCTGCCAAATAAATAAATAAAATCTTAAAAAAAAAAAAAAAACTCAGTGCAAGAACATCTCTACAGAATGACAATAACAACAACACCACCCAACATTTATATACCATTTAGTGTGCCAGGCACTGCCATGTATCAAATCATTTGATTGTTAAAACCGCCCTTTGAGAATGTTTATAATAATTCTTATCACAGAGATATAATTTCAAATGTTTCCCTAATCTTTCTAATCCAAAGTAATCTTTCTCTTCCCTATACATTTATATCACTCTATTTAAAACTCGATTACAGCACTTGGGGCGACTGTGCGGCTCAGTCGTTAAGCGTCTGCCTTCGGCTCAGGTCCTGATCCCAGAGTCCTGGGATCGAGCCCCACATCGGGCTCCCTGCTCCACAGGAAGCCTGCTTCTCCCTCTCCCATTCCTCCTGCTTGTGTTCCCTCTCTCGCTGTCTCTCTGTCCAAAAATAAATAAAATCTTTAAAAAAAACTCTATTATAACACTTATCAGGCCTGCCTTCTACATCAAGTTTTATCTACGTCAGCTTCTTCCACTAAATTACTAGGTTCTTGAGGGCAGGGATCTTATACGTGGAAGAGAATGGCTATTTATTCACTAAATTGCTTCCCTTTTCCTCCTTAAGTAAACGACATTTCCCAGTGTCTATAACAGTTGGTTAACACCATAATACTGAGCTCTGGACAGTGGTATAGGGGCAGAAATGATTACATCATTTCTAGGCCTGTCCCATAAAAACCTCAACCCTATCCTCTATACTTTCCTCCTTCATCTGTCAGCAGATGCAGAAGATCCAGTGAAGGAATCTGAGGCCCAATCCTAGGCAAAAAAAAAAAAAAAAGCTCCCCTTCTACCTCTACCTAACATGCATTGAACTAGGACATAAATAAGAAACAAGCCTTTACGGGGCACCTGCCTGGATCGGTTGGTGGAGCATGCAACTCTTGATCTCGGGGTTATGAGTTCAAGGCCCATATTAGGTGTAGAGAGATTAGTTAAAAACTTAGGAAAAAAAAAGAACCCAAGCCTTTAAATCAGTAAGATTTTATGTTGTTTACTACAGTTGTTAACCCTCCCGGAATAAATATACCATGTAGTTTTGTGTCTCTGTATATACCTAAAACACTGCCTTGCTCATAGTTAGCACTTAGTAAATCTATTTACTGAATTCAATTAAAAGTTACATTTCTTAATTCCAAAGAGGGATCTTTCCTAAGTTCTACTATTATCCAGCAGTCTCCAAAATGGGGAATGAGCATGATTATCCACTGAAGTATGGGAAGAAAATTAGAATTTTTACCTATATTATTTTATATAAAAAGGAGAAAATGAGTTTTAGTAAGATTTAATATAGGTTAATAGTAGCAATTAGAGATGTGCTCAAAATGTTTTCCTAATGGAATACTATGATAGGCAGAAGACGTCCAAAGATACCCATGCTCTAATCCCCAAAACCTGTGAATATGTTGTTATACGGAAGGGAATTGATTAAAGTTGCAGATGGAATTAAGGTTGCTAATCAGCTGACTTTAAAAGATTTTTATTTATTTATTTGTCAGAGAGAGAGCACAAGCAGGGGGAGCAGCAGAGGCAGAGGGAGAAGCAGGCTCCTCACTGAGCAGGGAGCCCGATGCAGGACTCGATCCCAGGACCCTGAGATCATGACCTGAGCCCAAGGCAGACGCTTAACCGACTGCACCACCCAGGCGTCCCTCTAATCAGCTGACTTTAAAATAGGGAGATTATCCTGGATTATGAAGTGTTACCCCACACTCGCAGTGTTACCACAGTGGTCCCCAAAAGTAGAAGAGGGAAGCCAAAAAGTTAGTATTAGAGGGATACAATATGAAAAAGAATCAGCCGGTCACTGTTGGCTTTGAAGATGGAAGGAGCTACAAGCCAAGGAATGCAAGCCACTAGAAACTGAAAAAAGTAAGGAAACAGATTCTCCCCTAGAGACCCCAGAAAGAAACACAGCCCTCTCAATACCTTGATTTTAGCCCAGTAAGACCCACATCAGACTTCTGACCTATAGAACTGTAAGATAATGAATTTGTGTTGTCTTAAGCCGCTAGGCAATTTGTTATGGCAGCCATAGAAAACTAATGATACATAATAAAAAGAAATTATGGGTTACTATCTTATGCTATGTTTACAGATGTAGGATAGACTTTGGGCTTTGACTCCTTCTAAACAAGCACAAGGAGGAGTGCCTGGGTGGCTCAGTTGGTTGAGCGCCTGACTCTTGATTTCAGCTTAAGTCATGGTCTCAGGGTCATGAGATCAAGCCGCATGTCAGGCTCTGTGCTTAGCAGAGTCTGCTTGGGATTCTCTCTCTCCCTCTCCCTTTGCCCCTCCCTCCGCTCTCTCGCTCTCTCTCAAATAAATAAAAATCTTTAAAAAAAAAAATAAAAAACAAGCACAAGGAAAATAACATTATTATGTTCCTTGGTAGCATTTACCTCCTCTCAAATATTTATTGAGCTCACAATTCTGCTCTCAGGGTTAAACATTAAGGTTTAAATACTGTCCCTCCTCAAAAGTTTATTACCTAAACAGAAGAGGGAGAGGTGTGACAGCAATCTAAAACACATCTAGCTGTTCTCACTCTGGGAAAAAAAAAAACACAAAACACTAACACTACTATTAGTTTTGGACCTGCTCAATACTATATAACAGGACCTAGTTAAGAGTTCTGTGGTCATTATATCAAAGCTGTTCAGAAAATTACTACTTGTTGCTAACCTACAATATACCTAGAAACTGTGCTAAGTGTTTTATATGTATGACCTGAGTTTAATTACCCTCATTTTATCATCTAGGAAAATGACGTTCAGAGCATTTAAATGACTTGACAAAGGTTGGAGATGTACGGGGATCTGGATCTGTTTGGCTCAAAAATCTATGTTTTGCTCTGTAACAATGGGTATGAAAGAAGAAAGGCCAATGGTTCAATAACTTCATTTTTGGGGTGCGTGGGTGGCGCAGGTGGTTGAGTGACCAACTCTTGGTTTTGGCTCAGTTCATAATCTCAGGGTCATGGGATTGAGCCCTGTGTGGGGCTCCACACTCGGCATGGAGTCTGCTTGAGACACTTTTTCCCTCTGCCCCTCCTCCCTGCGCACTACTCCAAAATAAATAAATAAATATTTAAAAATAATAAATTCATTTTTTATTCATAAAAAAATAACAGCCTATCTGTAAATCAATGAAAATCTAACTGGTTTGCTTTATAAGCCTTTCTACTGCCAACTTTGAGCAATAAGCAGCATCCATGTTATAGGACTTCTTCTGACCTGTACTGGCCTTTCCAGAAAAATGTCTGGCTCCAAAGTTATGGCAAAAACAATTAAGAGGTCTGAAATAAACCTGTAATAGAATATTAAAATGTGAGCAGGATTTTTATATTAATATACTTTCTAAAAGCCCTACACCTGAAGTCTACTTATACTGGTTACTTTTCTTTAAAAAAGTTTTTCCATGGGGCGCCTGGGTGGCTCAGTTGGTTAAGCGACTGCCTTCGGCTCAGGTCATGATCCTGGAGTCCCTGAATCGAGTCCCGCATGGGGCTCCCTGCTCAGCAGGGAGTCTGCTTCTCCCTTTGGCCCTCCCGACCCTCCCCCCTCTCATGTGCTCTCTCTCTCAGTCTCTCTCTCTCAAATAAATAAATAAAATCTTAAAAAAAAAGTTTTTCCAGAAGTTTTGATATATTTTTATCTGATTTCCTCCCATAATTGAAGGAAAGGCCCTGCAACATACTCAACCAGATTCCACTAAGCTTTAATATGTGACACTAAAATGAACTGCTTTGCATTCTACTCCCAAATAAAGCAAAGTTACCATCACTCTCTTGGACCAGAAAAAATTACCAATAACCAAAAGGAGAAGAAAGGGCAATGCCTCAGATCTCAAGTCCCAAAAGAGCTATGAATCTAGACCCATAAAAAAAAGCAGTAATATCTTTTGGTAAAGCTTGCGGCAGTTCAAACGTGTTTTAGAGGTATTACATCATGGAAAACTGGTTGTGCTAGGTCCTAGCTATGAGAACTCAAAGAAAACTCAGCTGAACAGACATTAACCACCAAAGCCTCACATCAGGTGACACCAAACAGAGCTGGTTCAGTCTGGCTTTCTCTTTTCTGTCCACAGTTTTTATAGACTGATTTTAAGATAGCTAAAGGCAAGTAAGCATTGCTCACAATCACTAGATCATGTAGATTAGCACTACATATAATAACAAGAGGACCAATGAAGTTTATGGTCTAATTTTGCTTTCTTCTAGTAAAACAATACAAAAATTTAAAAAGTTTAAAAAAAGATCTGCTTGTTTATAAATATTAAACCAGTTTAATAAATAAAAAAACATCCTAGATTTCTGAGAGAAAAACAAATATTCTCTATTTTGAATAACAACTTAAAGTAAACTGAGGGGTGCCTGGGTAGCTCAGTCGTTAAGCGTCTGCCTTCGGCTCAGGTCATGATCCCATGCCCCGCATCAGGCTTCCTGCTCCGCGGGAAGCCTGATTCTCCCTTTCCCACTCCCCCTGCTTGTGTTCCCTCTCTGGCTGTCTTTCTCTCTGTCAAATAAATAAAACCTTTAAAAAAAAAAAAAAAAAGAAAGAAAAGAAAGTAAACTGAGACTGAGAGTTAAACTCATTCTGTAAGTATTTTATTTCACAGAAAATTTTAAACCACATTGCTCAAAATTGCCATGGAAGCAGCAAAATACTAAATCCCCTGGCAAAGGCAGAACTATTAATACATAAATATGACTTTAAATGTTCCCCCAATTTTTTTTTAATCCAGGAAGTTCAGAAGAGAACTAATATCCACAAATCCAAGTATCCAGATTATCTCCCCAAGCACTGAAAATGCTTCGTCCTCCTTCCCAAATTTATCTTTTATTCTAAGATGACTCATAAACTCACACCCAAATAGCGAAGTATAAACACAAACTTCAATTTATATGAGCATACTTCTGAAACAACACTCACATGATTTACTTCTTCCTCTTCTCCCAAAGTAGAAGAAACGTATAGAGGAAAGAGAACAATTCAATCTAAGAAGCATGCGTCACGAAAATGAATATGTTCCAGGTTTGTCCTCTCTATAGATAAACAGAATACTTAAAAAAAATTTTTTTACTACCTGTCACATATAAACTAAGCACAGTGATAGGCAAAGGAGACTCAGTGGGTGCTAGAGAAATAAACATGATCGTCCCTTCTTCAAGGAGTTCACAGACAAATAATGATAATGATGGATTACATTTATTAAGCACTTACAATGTATCTGATACTATTCTAAGTACTTTACAGGTATTACCTCATTTAGTTCTTATGAAAACATTGTTATAGGTACTATTCTTACCTCCATTTCACAGATAAGAAAACTGAGGAGAGATTGAGTTGCTTGCCCAATGTCACACAACTTGCAAATGGCAGAGTCAGGACTGGATTCTTAACCCTTAAGCTTTATGCTCTATAGCCGCGATATATGATGCTTCAGATGATTAGGACTACAGTAATAACAATAATATATTGGGGCGCCTGGGTGGCTCAGTCAGTTAAGCGGCTGCCTTCGGCTCAGGTCATGATCCCAGGGTCCTGGGATCGAGCCCCGCATCGGGCTCCATGCTCGGCGGGAAGCCTGCTTCTCCCTCTCCCCCTCCCCCTACTCTCTCTCTCTCTCTGTCAAATAAATAAATAAAATCTTTAAAAAAGAAAAAAAGAAAAAAAAATAACAATAATATATTAATAGTTAATGTTTAGTGCCTTGTACTGTGATAAGTTCTTTATCTCGTTTAATTCTCCCATCAAGCTGGTACAGTAGTACTATTGTTACTCTTTACTTCATAGATGAGAAAACTGAAGTTATAGAAGTGATATAATTTGCCAAAGGTCTCCTAACTTTTGAGAGACACAACTATCCAGAACCTCTCCTCTGAATTCCAGACCTGTTTATCCAACTGCCAACTTGATAACTCCTGATGTCTCATCCCCAAAACCTGCTCCCCAGGCAGTCTTCTCCAATGTAGGGATCGAGCCCCGCATCAGGCTCCCTGCTCCGCGGGAAGCCTGCTTCTCCCTCTCCCACTCCCCCGCTTGTGTTCCTGCTCTCGCTAACTCTCTCTCTGTGTCAAATAAATAAATAAAATCTTTTAAAAAAATAAAATAAAAATAAACATTTATGACAATTTTTAAAAAGAGAAAAAAGAAAAAGGAAGGATCTAGAAAGCAATAGGTAGAAAGATGATAGCAGGGTGCCTGGGTGGCTTATTTGATTGAGTGCAATTCAGTTCAAGTCATGATCTCAGGGTCATGAGAAGGAGCCCAGAGCTGGGCTCCAGGCTCAGCTGGGGGGGTGGGGGGGTCTGCTTGTCCCTCTCCCTCCCTGTGCTCCTCCCCCTCTACCTCCCTCCCTCTGCCCCTCCCCACACGTGTGTGAGCTCTCTCTCTCTAATAGATCTAAAAAATCTTAAAAAAAAGATGATAGCAAGTCCCAGGGTGACTCCTGGGCAACAGTCTAGAGAATAAGTAGTCCAAACTAGAACAGAAGGATCAAGAGCTCCAGGAGAGATGTTGAGGGAAGGATGTTTGAGGAAAGAATTTTTAGATTTCCAGATGCGTTTGGCAGAGTGGAAATGCATATTCAGAAGAATTTTACAGTTCTGTCTGAAACTTTGGGAAGAATGAGTGGTGGGCATATAATAACTAAGCAAATGAAAAATTAGGCCAAACACAAAAAATTGTGCAAGAAATAAAATGTAATTATAATACATTTTTTGGCCTAGTGGTGATTATAATCAGTCATAATAATATAAATGCCAAGACTTGATTTGTTTCTCCTGAATATTAATTTTACCTAAGATTGTCTAAGTTTTTCATCTTAATTCCGGTATAGTTAACATACAGTGTTACATTAGTTTCAGGTGTACAACCACTTGATGGTTTGAAAGAGGGTATAAGGGAAAGATATTAAGGATGATTTCTAGGTTTGTAACCTAAGTAATAATAGTAGTAATGGCAATTCCATTTGCTGAGATGGGAGAAGTCTAGAGAGGAAAAAATGGGGGTGGGGTGGAAAAATAATCAATAGCGGTCCATAATAGGTGCTCAATAAATGGTAGCCATTGTTTACATTAAAAATCATCTTCTCTTATATCTCAGTTTTATCTCAATAAAAATAAATTAAAAAAAAAATCATCTTTCTGGGGTTGTACTACTTTACTACCCACAGACAATGACATAAATATTACTGAAGCTTTTTCCATATTTTATTTTACAAAATTTTTCTAGTTATATGAAATTAGAACTTAAACACAGTCCTAAGTCATTAGACCTTCTACCTTGGCAAAGAGAAGAGAAAAAAATGTTAAGACCTCTTTACCAACATGCTAGTGTTATATAATTTGCTTTGAGGGCTATAGCGAGACTCTTCCACCTAGTTACTCACTAGAATTGCAACAATAAAATCAGAAAGATCCATTTTAATCCAGCATTTTTATTTTTTTTTTTAAAGATTTTATTTATTCATTTGAGAGAGAATGAGATAGAGAGAGCATGAGAGGGGGGAGGGTCAGAGGGAGAAGCAGACTCCCTGCCGAGCAGGGAGCCCGATGCGGGACTCGATCCTGGGACTCCAGGATCATGACCTGAGCCGAAGGCAGTCGCTTAACCAACTGAGCCGCCCAGGCACCCAATCCAGCATTTTTAAATGCGTCCCATTTATTCTAGACCACGTGTGTGTGTGTGTGTGTGTGCATGGCCACCTGAGAAAATATACACACACCTGAGATAATATATTTTTTAAACCTGATCTTTTATGAATTATTCAACATTAATTCACCGTGGATTTCTAACCACTGATCTGGTCCATTCCCCTAGTTTAACGAAGGAAAAAAAAACAAAGCCCAGAGGTCAAATAACTTGTCCAAGAGAACACAATTGGGAAATCATGGAGTTGTGTTAAGTGCATATAATAGTGGAAGATAGAGCTAGAAAAACAGATCAGACCTTAACTGTCAGTCTAAAGGATTTTCGACTCAATTCTGAAATAAAAGGTTTACAAGAAATAAACTACACAATTAGAGCTGTGTATCAGGAAGAGAGACAAGGGGGGCAAAAAGATAGGGAAAATAATTCACTCCAGGCAAAATTCAAGAGGGCTGCACCAACAAATGTATAAAGGAAAGAACAGATGCAAAAGTCTTTGAAGATTTAGAATCAAGCGCTTATCTTCTGATTAGAAGCAAGGAATAAAAGGAATAAGTAGGGGTGCCTGGATGGCTCAGTCAGTTAAACTGCTGCCTTTGGCTCAGGTCATGATCCCAGGGCCTGGGATCAAGCCCTGCATCGAGCCCTGCATTGGGTTCCCTGCTCAGCGGGGAGCCTGCTTCTGCCCCTCTCTCTCTCTCTGTCTCAAATAAATAAATAAAATCTTTAAAAGAAAGGAATAGGAATAACTAAAGATGGCTTCAGGATTTTCAGAATGGTAATTGGAAAGATAGCTATCTTAACAGCTGAGACTGGGAAAACATCCTGCCATATCCTCATAGTATTATATTTTTTATTTTTTAAAAAGATTTTATTTATTTATTTGAGAGAGAGAGAGAGCTCATGAGAGGGGGGAGGGTCAGAGGGAGAAGCAGACTCCCTGCCGAGCAGGGAGCCCGATGCAGGACTCGATCCTGGGACTCCAGGATCATGACCTGAGCCGAAGGCAGTCGCTTAACCAACTGAGCCACCCAGGCGCCCAGTATTATATTTTTTAAAGATTTTATTTATTTATTTAACAGAGAGAGACAGCGAGAGAGGGAACACAAGCAGGGGGAGTGGGAGAAGAAGCAGCATGCTTCCCGATAAGCAGGGAGCCCGACGCGGGGCTTGATCCCAGGACCCTGGGATCATGACCCGAGCCAAAGGCAGACGCCTAACGACTGAGCCATCCAGGCACCCCTCATAGTATTAGCTGATACTAGTCTGTTTCCTAGATGTACAATTTATTTCCCAAGGAGACTGGGAGACAACAGTGTTCTACCTCCCTTTTATTCACCATGACATTGCAGCACAGGCCTGGACTGAGTAGTTCCAAGTAAATATTTGGTGAATTGAAAGCATATTCTCCATTTTAACAAAATGGCAACCACATTGTCACAAATGGCTTTTAAAGGGGAGCTAAAACAATTCTGAACAAAAGTTAGTAGACAGGAAAATAAATTCAGAATGTAGCCTAAAAAAAAGGAAGCATGAGAATATGAACAAGGAATCTAAAAGAAATATTAAATTTCTCATGGCATGAAGAATAACAAAGAGGTATGAGAATGAATCTTGGTGCAGGTCCCTCAGAAAGACCATTGGGGAGTGGAAGTGAGCAGGGCATGGAATTGGATTACAAATCTTGAGCATAAGACTTCCTGGCATAAACAACCTTATTCACAAGAGGCCCAAACGATCAGTCCATGCAGTCAACAAAGTACTTTATTGTTCCTTGTTTTAACTGATAACTTAGAGCAACTGATGATAACAGAACCAATCTTAACCGTATCCATGTATTAAAAAAAAATATATATATATATACACAAACAAAATATACACACCTACTGCCTCTATGACTTACCAGGCCCATCCTTTTCCTTCCAACTAGAAATCTTAGGAGGGAGAAAGATAAAAGGAAAAAGAGGAAGTAGGGAGGTTGGGGTCAAGAAAAGAGAAATAAAACTGCAAAAGTTCAGCTCACTAACTCCTGCTGGGCACAAAACAGCTGTGCCAGGAGAGGACCAAAGCATGCCCGGAGGATTAGATGCCTACCATCTGGCAGGTCATGCAGATAGCCGTCTTTCCCAAGTAGACTTTCCAAATCACCAATGCAGTGATTTTCCACCCAGTCTTTGTTTTCAAGCAGGAGACCCTTTCTTCAAAATTCTTACACAGAAGTTTAACATAAAACAGATAAAAAGTAGAGCTGCTCTGGCTGGCTGAAGCAGAGTGGGGAACCAAAAGCCTCCTCCGCTCAGCAATACCCCTGCCCCCCAGGGGTCAGCCTCTAAGGAGGCATGTCTATGAAAAACCTAGGGTTCTGAGAGAAGGATTTTTCCCAATTTAAATCTAATAATCTCAATTTGAGGGAAAATCTTGGTTCATATTTCTGCCCCAGCTTCTGTACCTATAAAGGAGAGCCTTTATCACAGCTTGAAAGCAGACTAGCCTTTTTTGTAGTAACAAAAAAATTTTAATTACAGAAACATAAAGTATTAATAGTAAATTTCTAAGACCAGAAAGCATATATGAAATAAAAATTCTAAGTATTTTGAGACTGGAACACAGTCATGCTTAGTTTCATATTTAAGGTCTCCTAAGGAAGTATAATAAATGTTTTTACTGCTATAGTTAGTACTCCTCTGAATAATGAGAGCCAAGAAGACTGCTTCCTCTAGGCCACTGGTAGGATAATTTCCTTTTGTTGTGTTCAACACATACAATAAAACTGAAGACACAAAGACATGAAAGATATGAACAGTTAGAAGCTTTTTTAGATTAATTTTTTATTTAAATTCAATTTAATTAACATATACCATATTATTAGTTTCAGAGGTAGAATTTAGAAGCTTCTTTTTAAAAAGTCATCTCCAGGCTTTTAACCACAGTATATTTGAGACAGACGGTTTATGCAGAACAAAGAGTATTCATCACAGTGCAAACCAACCAATTATTAACAATAATTATAATAATTTTCATGTACTATGTACTTTCTGTGGATTATAACAGATCCATAGGCTTTTATGCAGTATCTCATTTGCTGGCTTACTGCCAAGATGAAGACAGAGTTAACACTTTTATATATCAGAAAACTTAGCTGAAAGCAAAGAAAAATACTTGTTGAAAGTTAAAAGGGAGGGGTATGTCATTCCTGAATAGTGAAACCAAAAAGAGATAGGCTAAGTTAATAGATCAAAGAGACATCAGAATAGGAATGGTAACACTGGTCTCATCACACCATGTTTCTAGGCTGGACATATATATTAAGCAAAACAAGAGCAAAGACCTAGAGGGACTCTAGCCCAGTATTTTCCAGTATAGTAGCCAGTAGCTTCATGTGGGAGTTTAATCAAATAAAAAACTTCAGTTCCTTGTTGCAACTAGCCACATTTCAATGCTCATTAGCCACGTGTGGCTATTGGACAGCACAGATAAAGAACATTCCCATCACTGCAGAAAGTTCTATTCAACAAATCACTCAAGCAGAAAACCTTTGAATGTATTAAAAACAGCAGCACTCAACAAATGGTTGGTGACAAAAGACAGGTTTCCATGGGCCATAAAAAAAAAAAAAACCTAGCCAGAGAAAAAGAAACTAATAATAGTAGCTAACATTTACTGGGCACTTCACATAAGCCAGATACTATACTAGGTGTTTTATATGTACTAATTTAATTAACCCTCAATAACGACTCTGTGATGTATTTACTATCATTACTCTCATTTTATAGATGGGAAAACTAAGACTCAGACAGGTTAAGTAACTTGCCCGAGATCCAGGATTTGAATACAGGCAGCTTGATCTAGAATCTAGAGCCTTCATTTTTTTTTTTTAAGATTTTGTTTATTTATTTATTTATTTATTTATTTATTTATTTGAGAGAGAGAATGCGTGTGCATGAGGCGGGGCAGAGGGAGCAGGAGAAGCAGACTCCCCACTGAGTGCAGAACTGCAGAGCTGGACTCCTGGACTCCAGGGCTCAATCCCAGGACCCTGAAATCATGACCTGAGCTAAAGTCAGACGCTTAACCAACTGAGCCACCGAGATGCCCCTAGAGCCTTCATTTTTAACCATTATACTATACTATTCCACTTCCATTACATAAAAACTGTATTTAGAATTTTTGCCGTGATAGAATAAAATTTATTTAAAGTCATTCTTCTCATGTATTCACCAGTCAAGTTCATGGTAAAGAGAGTAAGAAAAATAGTGAAATAAAAATGCTGTCAAGAAATATATCAAATGTTACTGATAGTTTGATCCCTCTGCACTGAGATAAAGGGCAATTTTAGTTTTCTTATTTAGTCTCTTATTTTGTTAACTCTGTTTTCTAAATGTTCCACAATGAATATGTATCACTTTTATAAAAATATCAAAAATAATAAAAATATTATTTTTAAGCAAGATGAAAATACAATCAGCTTAAAAATTCTTTTTTTTTTAAAGATTTTATTTATTTTTTTGACAGAGAGAGACACAGCGAGAGCAGGAACACAAGCAGGGGGAGTGGGAGAGGGAGAAGCAGGCTTCCCGCAGAGCAGGGAGCCCGATGCGGGACTCGATCCCAGGACTCCGGGATCATGACCTGAGCCGAAGGCAGTCGCTCAACCGACTGAGCCACCCAGGCGCCCCTTTAATTTTTTTTTTTAAGATTTTATTATTTATTTGAGAGAGAGAGAGCACAAGCAGGGGGAGCAGCAGGCAGAGGGAGAGGGAGAAGCAGGCTCCCCGCTGAGCAGGGAGCCCGATGCCGGACTCGATCCCAGGACCCTGGGATCATGACCCGAGCCGAAGGCAGACGCTTAACAACTGAGCCACCCAGGCGCCCAGCTTAAAAATTCTTAAGCAGAATATCAAATCAAGACTCATCCATCTCATTCTCAAACATTATAGAGGCCCCCTAACTGATCTCTTAGCCATGAACCTCCCAACATTAAACCTGCATTTTCCATCCGTTATCCACTATCACACTAGTCCCTGCTCAGAATCCAACATACAGAGCATAAAATATACTCTTTTTGGCTTTATGAAAGCCATTCCTGCATAACTGCATTACGTTTCCACCTTTATCTACCAATACTATGCTATCAAATCCTCAGTTCTTCTAGGAGAAGCATGGTAGAAAGAGCCCAGACCTCAGAGTCACATATCTTGACCAACACATAATCTCTTAGCCTCAGTTCCTTCAATGGTGATTAGTTATGAAGATTAAAATCTTTTTTTTTTTTTAATTCTTTTTTTTTTTTTTTTAAGATTTTATTTGTTTGACACACAGAGAGAGAGAGAGAGAGAGACAGCAAGAGAGGGAACACAGCAGGGTGAGTGGGAGAGGAAGAAGCAGGCCTCCCGCCAAGCAGGGAGCCCGATGCGGGGCTAAAATCTTTTTAAAGATCTTTTTAAGATTTTATTTATTCATTTGAGAGAGAGAAAGAGCAGGAGCAGGAGGAGGGGCAGAGGAAGAGGGAGAAGTAGACTCCCCATTGAGCAGGGAGCTCCATGTGGGGCTTGATCCCAGGACCCTGGTATCATGACCTGAGCCGAAGGCAGACGCTTAACCAACTGAGCCACACAGGCGCCCCAAGATTAAATCTTTAAATAGGTAAAGATCCAGCATACAAGCCTTCAATAAATGGTGGTTTTCTCATTATTGTTATTATTAGCCAAATGGGTTTTTATTCACTGATTCCTCAAAAAGCTTTGCACTTTTACCTCTGTGCTTTATTACTGTTTTGCTTCTTTTTTTTCAGACTTCCTTCCCTCTCTTCTAAAATCCTATTAAAATTCAAGTTATGGGGCACCTGAGTGGCTCAGTTGGTTAAGTGTTGCCTTCAGCTCAGGTCATAATCTCAGGGTCCTGGGATCAAGCCCCACATGGGACTCCCTGCTCAATGGGGAGTCTGCTTCTCCCTCTTCCTCTGCTCCTCCCCCTGCTCCTGCTCTTTCTCTCACTCTCTCAAATAAATACATAAAATCTTTAAAAAATAAAATAAAATTCAAGTTCTAGTTCAAGTCAACCTCCTCCAAAAAAGCTTCCCTGACTCTGCCAAGCTAATGTAATCTCTTACTCCTTTGAAATTTTATAGCTCATAGAGTTTTTTCTACCCAAGTGGTGGGGTCTTAGCTGATTTTATCAGTTCTCTTTTCATGTATGTAAGTCCCAGATCCCCAGTTAAAAGTGCAAACTCCTTCTTACTAGCAGACATTCCATTTTATATATGTCTTTATACCTTTCTGGTATCCGACAAATCACCAGGCTTATATTAAATGCTCAAAAAAATGTGCTAATCTGATTTATGCATTGGGAAGAAAGTCATCATAATAAAAATACTGGCTGAACATTTTTGTAGTAGACTACGAAGGCAACAATTTTGTATAAAGGTAGAAAGTTTCAAGTAAGCAGTATAATCTAATTCCATAATTTACTATCACTGACCAAACATGTAAGTCTTAGTTAAGCTGTATGGTTTCTCTCTAGTCCAATATAAATATTAGCAATAAATGACCCTAAGGAAATAGCACTTTTAACTTTTTAAAGTGTCTTACACATAAACCCTACTTAAATATGTATTGACTCAAATAGTCTTAATTGGTTTCATTTGGAAATACAGTCACCTCACTAAAAAAAAAAACAAGATAATTCAAGTGAGAAAAGTTCAGATTCTGATTACTAGAAAGTGATGATTATATAACCATATTATATATAAAACTAATTCTACTCTAAAAAGGTAAACTAGGGACACCTGGGTGGCTCAGTAGGTTAAGTGTCTGATTTCGGCTCAGGTCATGACCTCAGGGTCGTGGGATCAAGCCCCATGTCTGGCTCCCTGCTCAGCGTGGAATTTGCTTGTCCCTTTCCTCTGCCCCTCCGTTTCATGCAGCGCACGCACACGCACGCTCTCTCCCACGCGCACGCATACACGCGTGCTTTCTCTCAGATAAAAGAATAAAATCTTAAAGAATAAATAAATAGGTAAACTATGTCTTCTCAAGTAAGTGCTAAAAGTTAAGGGTAGATAGCCTGGGGGCATACTTTTATTTTCATTCACTGATTTAATTACTATTCCTCATAAAGCAATTAAGAAAATTAAATAACCACATAAAGACTAAAATCTTTTCTCTTTGATAAATTACTAATTACTAATTTAATAAGAAACAACTGTTCTAACAAACTGCTACTAAGAGTAAAGCAATCTGAGAGACAGAAGGAAGTTGCTTTATTAAATGCAGCTAATTACCAGAAAATTAAGTCTTAATATGTAGAAAAAGACCTACAGCACACTAAACCCCAGCAAGATAGAGTAAGCACGAAATTATGAATCCCTCTTTTTAGCTGTTAAACATGCTATTCTAACAAGCCTCCAACAATGTTTAAGCTTTCTCGCTGATCCCCAGAAGGAAGGAAAAGCCATTACCTAAGGATGTTGGGATGGGAGAGTCTATTCATGAGCTGAACTTCTTTCAGCATGTTTGCCCGGTTACTGCTCAATGTGTTCATCTTAAGAGCCATCACCTGGCCAGAAGCTCGGTGGCGCACCTAGAAAATAAAACAACAAGAAAAGAGGTTCAAGGGCAGCAGTTAAATATGAGGTCAAAGTCTCCACATGTAAACATGCCAAGATGTTTTAGTGACAGGTTAGATAAAATAGATATTATTAGGGATGTTTTTCTATAAACTGATCACATTAGGGTCTCACTTCCATTAATAAAGATGGATTTATTCCATCCAAGACCAAAACTGTTTCACATCAAGCCGGCCAGAAAAACATTGTTAATTACACCTCAATAAATGACATCTTTTCTTTTAATACCTTAGAAAAAAATGGGGGAAATTTATTAGGATGGTTCCTTATGGCCAATATTGCTGAGTCTTAGGACACTAACAGTCCTCTTTGTGGAATTTTAAGTGTGCACAGAAAAGATACATGCATAAGCCTTATATAACACTTAAGGGATTATAAAACTATCTTTATAGGATAATAAAGCCACATGCTCAAAATCTCCCCCATATACACACATATATATACATATATATATATGAAAAAAAGCACTGCATATTAAATATAGAAAGAAGTCAGTGAAACTTTTAGAGCTAATATTATTGTAAGTCAAGCCAAATTATCTTATAATCATTTAAACATACTCAAGTCAGACACAAAAGCATGGGCCACAATTCAAACTATTATCCACACACACAGAAGAAAATCTACTCTTAAGGGCGCCTGGGTGGCTCAGTTGGTTAAGCGACTGCCTTCGGCTCAGGTCATGATCCTGGAGTCCCTGGATCGAGTCCCGCATCGGGCTCCCTGCTCAGCAGGGAGTCTGCTTCTCCCTCTGACCCTCCCCCCTCTCATGTGCTCTCTCTCTCCTCTCATCCTCTCTCTCAAATAAATAAATAAAATCTTTAAAAAAAAATATTCTTAAAACATTCATCCTCTATAGAAGTCAGTCTATTTTACATGTAAAAATATTGTTTTAGGGGCGCCTGGGTGGCTCAGCCATTAAGCGTCTGCCTTCGACTCATGTCACGATCCCAGGGTCCTGGGCTCGAGCCCCACATCGGGCTTCCTGCTCAGCAGGAAGCCTGCTTCTCCCTCGCCCACTCCCCCTGCTTGTGCTCTCTCTCTCCCTCTGAAATAAATAAATAAAAATTTTTAAAATATATATATATTGTTTTATAATTTCAATGCATACTCCACAGGTTTCAAAACTGTAATACTTTACTTGCAAGAAAATTAACTGTTTTCACCCTCTAAATGCCTCAGGAGTAGCAAAATGAGATTACCAGAGAAAATATTTTGTCTTACCCAAAAGAAGCTCAATTATTTACTGAAATGTGTTTTGCTACCAAGAAATTATGAATAAGGCAGTAGAAAAATTACTAAGTACCAAGGACCTCATTACTTTCTGGTTAAAAAAAAATCATTTCAGGGGTGCCTGGGTGGCTCAGTCAGTTAGGCGCTGCCTGCCACTGCCTTTGCCTCTGCCTGCCACTCCCCCTCCTCATGCTCTCTCTGACAAATAAATAAATAAAATATTGTATTTGAGAGAGAGAGAGAGCACGAGAGGGGGAAGGGTCAGAGGGAGAAGCAGACTTCCCGCCAATCAGGGAGCCCGAAACGGGACTCGATTCTGGGACTCCAGGATCATGACCTGAGCTGAAGGCAGTTGCTTAACTGACTGAACCACCCAGGCACCGAAATAAAATTTTTTTAAAAAATCATTTCACGGGTGCCTGGGTGGCTCAGTTGGTTAAGTGTCCAACTGTTGATTTCAGCTCAGGTCATGATCTCAGGGTCATGAGATCAAGCCCACTTGGGATTCTCAGATTCTCTCTCCCTCTCCTGCCCCTCTCCCGCTCTTAAAAAAAAAAAAAAAAATCATATCAGATCTTGCACAACAGGGACTTGCTATGCAAAAAATTTCATCAACCTATGGACTTTGAGTATTCTTTCAGCATGTTATAATTTACCAAGTGGAAGTTTCAAGAGAAAATGACAACCTACTTAACTTTTCAATCTCAAGAAATTCCTTCAAAAGACAATAGCCCTAGAAGTTTAGCATATTTAATACAGGACAGACATCACATTTTATCTTAGAATTCAAAGAAACAATGTTTCAGAGTGGCCAGACAGAAGGGAAAGGAGGAAGCAAAACACTGAGAGCCACAGGAACTCTGGTCAGAAAAACAGGCAGAACACTGGCTGTCTCTCCTCTCTTCTAGATCACTTAGTGAGATTTGGAACCCATCTCTCTTCCTAGTGCATCAATGATTCTGTTGTCATGTACCTCGTGACTGAAGAAAGAGAAGTGGCTTTCCTTTTCAGATCCTGCATGGATAAGTTAAAAGAGACGTTTATACACAAAAAACACACTGACAGTATTTTTCCAACTCTATTTACAGAAGACATCTGTGTTTTAATAAGTGCTCTCCATTCTGAAAGTTACTCTTCTCCTTTTTTCATCATCTGAAAACTATCACTCAGAGATTTTAACAAAATAGTTTGATATTAAAACAATGTGAATTTCAGGGATGAACAATCTTGTATTTCAAACCAATCAGGAAAAAAACCCCACTTCCTTAAACAAGTGGACATGATGAATGTGTCCATCTGTCTTTCATCTGCATAAAATACTTTCTTCTAGCCCCTCAAATTCTACTTATCTTTCAAGACCACACTCAAATATCCCCTCCTCTCTAAAGCCTTCCTTGATTCTCTCTAGAAACTATTTGTGGTTTCCTTCTTTATACTACCTCAGAAAAACATTTGTAACACCAGTATACCACTTGTTACATGGTTCTGTTTATAAATATATCCCCACCAGGCTATTAAGCATCTTAAGACCAGGATCTATACTGTATCCATCTTTTGTCTTGCAGTGCCTGGAAGGCCTGGTACATCATAAGGGCACAGTGAAAACAATGGTAACAAGAGTTAAATGAGGGCGCCTGGGTGGCTCAGTCGGTTAAGCAACTGCCTTCGGCTCAGGTCATGATCCTGGAGTCCCGGGATCGAGTCCCGCATCGGGCTCCCTGCTCGGCAGGGAGTCTGCTTCTCCCTCTGACCCTCCCCCATCTCATGCTCTCTCTCTCTGTCTCATTCTCTCTCTCAAATAAATAAATAAAATCTTTAAAAAAAAAATAAGAGTTAAATGAAACTTCTAACATCCTTTCTAAGGGCCAGTGAATAATTTATTTATCCAGGTGATTTATTTGGGCAGCAGTGGGCCAGGAGTGATTTTCTTTCTTTTTCTTTTATTTTTTTTCGGGGGGGGGGGCAGAGGTTGGGGGGAGGATTCAAACAGAAAAGCAGTATAAAATTTGGTCATAATTTTCTGAAGTTTACTATCTAGAAAGGGACAAACAATAAGCTATATGGCTAGTCAGAGAACAAAGAGAATGAAGAATCAAATACAGCACAAGAGGTATTTATATAAATGTTGATAGAATGAGCACTTAGGCGAAAACTTCATGGGACGTCAGTGAAACCTCAAAAGATTAATAGAGACAGAGGGAGAAGCAGGTTCCCCACTGAGCAAGGGAGCCAGACATGAGGCTCAATCCCAGGACCCTGGGATCATGACCCGAGCCGAAGGCGGAAGCTTAACCGACTGAGTTGCTGAGGCGTTCCCCCTATGCTGTAGTTTTCATCCCTTTGACTTATTTATAACTAGAAGTTTGTACCTCTTAATCCCTTTACCTATTTCACCTACCCCACCCACTTTACTCCCCTAGCAACCACCATCTTAACCTTTCTTTTCTTTTTCTTTAAGATTTTACTTATTTATTTATTTGAGGGGGGAGCGGGAGGAGATGGACAAGAAGACTGCACTGAGCGTGGAGCCTGATGTGGGGCTCAATCCCACAACCCATGAGATCATGACCTGAGCCAAAATCAAAAGTAAGAAGCCTAACTGACTGAGCCTCCCAGGCACACCATTAACTTTTATTTTCAAAGATATTTAAAGATATTTCTCTCAAGAATCTTATTAATAGGGGAGCCTGGGTGGCTCAGTTGTTAAGCATCTGCCTTTGGCTCAGGTCATGATCCTGGGGTCCTGGGATCGAGCCCCACATCGGGCTCCCTGCTCAGCGGGAAGCCTGCTTCTCCCTCTCCCACTCCCCCTGCTTGTGTTCCCTCTCTCGCTGTGTCTCTCTCTGTCAAATAAATAAAATCTTTAAAAAAAAAAAAAAGAATCTTATTAATAGTAACAGTGATCTATGTGTAGAGGACAAACTTAAGCAGAAATGCACCTTCTCTTTACTCTGAAAATCTAAGTATATTTGAAGGTAATTAATTTTTGTAGTTTTGATAACTTGGAATGAAGATCCTCCTGCATTTAGGCAGGTTCCCCATCTTTTGTAGACCTCTATATTTGATGGTACTTTTTTCTTCCTTTACCACCTGTAGTCCATACTTAAAAAAAAAAATCTATCAATATCTATTAACCTTGGGGCGCCTGGGTGGCTCAGTTGGTTAAGCATCTGCCTTCAGTACAGGTCATGATTCCAGGGTCCTGGGATCGAGCCCCACATCAGGCTCCCTGCTCAGCAGGGAATTTGCTTCTCCCTCTCCCTCTGCTGCTCCCCCTGCTTGTTCTGTCTCTCTGTCAAATAAATAAATAAAATCTTAAAAAAAAAAAAAAACTACAGGGGTGCCTGGGTGGCTCAGTCATTAAGCATCTGCCTTCAGCTCACATCATGATCCCAGGGTCCTGGGATCGAGCCCCGCATCAGGCTCCCTGCTCAGCAGGGAATCTGCTTCTCCCTCTCCCTCTGCTGCTCCCCCTGCTTGTTCTCTTTCTCTCTCTCTCTCTCTGTCAAATAAATAAATAAATAAAATCTTAAAAAACAAAAACCAAAAAAACTACAGGGGTGCTTGGGTGGCTCAGTCGTTAAGCAGCTGCCTTCGGCTCAGGTCATGATCTCAGGGTCCTAGGATCGAGCCCTAAGTTGGGATCCCCGCTCCGCGAGAAGCCTGCTTCTCCCTCTCTCACTCCCCCCTGCTTGTGTTCCTGCTCTTGCCATCTCTCTCTGTCAAATAAATAAGATCTTTTAAAAAATAAATAAATAAAATAAAAATATTAATATAAAGATTAAGACCTCAGGACACTTGGGTGGCTCAGTAGGTTAAGTGTCTGCCTTCAGCTAAGGTCAGATCCTGGGATTGAGTACCGCATCAGGCTCCTTGCTCACCCCGGAGCCTGCTTCTCCCTCTGTCTGCCACTCCCCCTGCTTGTGCTCTCGCTCTCGCTCTCTCTCTTTCTAGCAAATAAATAAAATCTTAAAAAAAAAAAGATTAAGACCTCAAAAAATTAAAAATAGATTGCCATATGATCCAAAAATTCTACTTCTGGGTACATACCCAAAAGAATTGAAAGCAGGGCCTCAAAAAAATATTTGTACACCCATGTTTATAACAGGATTATTCACAATAGCCAAAATGTATAAGCAACCCAAGTGTCCATTTGACAGATGAATGGATAAACAAAATGTGGTATACATATATGATGGAATATTATTATTCGGCTTTAAAAAGGAAGGAAATTCTGACACATACTGTAATATGGCTGAACCTTGAAGATACTATGTTAAGTGAAATAAGCCAGTCACAAAAAGAAATACTGTAAGCTTCCACTTACTTGAGGTAGTTAAATTTATACAAACATAACGCAGAATAGTGGTTGCCAGAGGCTTGGGGAGGGGAGGGATTTGGAGTTGTTTACTGGGTACAGAGTTTCAGCTTTGCAAGTTCTGGAGATTGGTAGCACAACAATGCGAACTGAACTGTACACTTAAATATTGTTAAGATGGTAAATCTTATTATATGTATTTTACCACAATTAAAAATAAATGAAGGGAAGAAAAGAAAGAAAAAGAAAGAGGGAGAGAGAAGAGAAGATTAGATTGGTATTTCTCCTTGACTTTTAAACTCATCTGATGCTACCACAGGATCTCTCCAAATCCACTTTCTTTTTTTTTTTTTTTTAAGATTTTTTTTTTTTTTCATGAGAGAGCGAGAGAGAAAGGCAGAGGGAGAAGCAGGCTCCCAAGGAGCAGGGAGCCTGATGCGGGACTCGATCCCAGGACCCTGAGATCATGACCTGAGCCGAAGGCAGATGCTTAACCATCTGAGCCACCCAGGCGCCCCCAAATCCACTTTCTAAATCAGAACATAGCAGAGTGGTGAAGTGCTTGAGCTCTGGAGAAAAGCAGACTGAATGCAAGCCTGTAACACTTAATTGATTAGCATGACTTCTCTTCAAAGTCTTCTGTTGTAAAATGAAGAGAATAATAGTCTCACAGAACTGCTATGGAGGATAAAATAGTGTTATGTTAGATGAATGAGATAATGTATATAAACTACTTAACACAGTGCTTGGCACATAATAAACATTCAATACATAGCTATTGTTTTTAATAAAAATAAGAAACTATATGCTCATAAGAATTTGGCATATCAGGTGAATTTGACATAATACAGAAAATGCATATAATTTTATGTGAAACAGTAATAATATTCAAATTTGTATAATGCTCCCAAAATTACTTATTACAAAGGGGAAAATATACTTTTACAATGGAAAGATCTGCTGGCTATTACCTTAACCAAGGGTCGGTCGCATTTAGCATTACCAAAAGTGAAGCACCTGGCATTAGCAACCTTCTGATGTAATATACTTGCTGAAATGTTTAATTCAAATCTAATCATAAGAAAACAATTAGACACATCCAGAATATCTGTAAGATAACTGAACACTATTCTCCAAACAAACAAAATGTGGGGGAATATTCTAGATTAAAAGAGATTAACAAACACAACCTCTGAAGGGGCACCTGGGTGGCTCAGCCGGTTAAGCAACTACTCAGGTCATGATCCCAGGGTCCTGGGATCAAGCCCCACATAGGGCTCCCTACTCCATGGGGGAGCCTGCTTCTCCCTCTCCCTCCGCCTGCCACTCCCCCTGCTTGTGCTCTCTCTCTTTCAAATAGGTAAAATCTTAAAAAATAATAATAACCCCTGAAATGAAATATATGAAACCTTTATTTGATTCTGGGTCCAAAAAAGCCGTAAAAAACATTTTGTTGGAGCACTTGGCTGGCTCAGTGGATAGAGCATGCAACTCTTCATCTCAGGATCATGAGTTCAAGCCCCATGTTGGGTGTAGAGCTTACTTAAAAACAAAACAAAACAAAAACAAAACAAAAAACACTTTTGTTGGCAAATAGGAAAATTTTTAATAGGGACTGTATATGGAATTATTTTTCTGACTTAAGGTCAATTGTCTAAGGTATAAATAATGATACTATGGCTTTGTAGGAGAATGTATTCTTAGAAGATACAAATTAAAATATTTTAAAGTGTCATGATGTCTGCAATTTGCTTTCAAGTGTTGTAAAAAAAAAAAAATACTGATAGGGGCACCTGGCTGGCTCGGTCCATAGAGTATCAGACTCTTGATCTCAGGGTTTTAAGTTCAAGCCCCACGTTGGGTGTAGAGATTACTTAAAAAATAAATAAATAAAATCTTTTAAAAAAATACAGATAGATAAAGCAATGTAGCAAAATATTAAGTTGTAAATCCAGGTGAAGGTGGTTTATTGTATTATTCTTTTAATTTTCTGTAGATTTTTTTAAGTTTCCAAAAGTTGGAAGAAATAAGTAAAAAATGTATTTTATTTTCTCCCATAAATTTAGCATTAAGAAATAAAGAACACGGGCGCCCGGGTGGCTCAGTCATTAAGCGTCTGCCTTTGGCTCAGGTCATGATCCCGGGGTCTTGGGATTGAGCCCCTGCATCGGGCTTCCTGCTCTGTGGGAAGCCTGCTTCTCCCTCTCCCACTCCCCCTGCTTGTATTCCCCCTCTTGCTGTGTCTCTCTCTGTCAAATAAATAAATAAAATCTTTAAAAAAAAAAAAAGGAAAGAAAGAACAGGGTGCTTCAGTGGCTTAGTCGGTTAGGCATCTGCCTTCTGCTCAGGTCATGATCCCAGGGGTCCTGGGATCCAGCCCTGATTTGGGCTCCCTGCTCATCAGGAAGTCTGCTTCTCCCTTTCCCTCTGCCTCTCCCCAACCCCCTGCTCATGTGCTCTCTCCCCATCTCTCTCTCTCAAATAAATAAAACCTTTAAAAAAAATAAAAAGGAAGAACAGTTTAATTGTGGGAAAAAAGTTTAATTGTGCGGAAAAAAAATCCAAGCCTAGTTAAAACAAAAAGTGGAATAAATTTATCGAATGTTGGGGTGCCTGGGTAGCTCAATCGGTTAAGTGTCTGACTCTTGATCTAAGCACAGGTCTTGATCTCAGGGTCATGAGTTCAATCCGTGTTGAGCTCCATGCTGCTGTGGAGCGTACTTGAAAAAAAAGTTTATCAAATGTTAATAGTGATTGTCATTGGTGGTAGAACTAATATCAGTGATTTTTTTTTTCTTCCACAGTGTACTTGACTAATTTTTCTAATAGAAAATATAGCTTTTGGGCTGCCTGGGTGGCTCAGTTGGTTAAGCAACTGTCTTCAGCTCAGGTCATGATCCTGGAGTCCCGGGATCGAGTCCACATCGGGCTCCCTGCTCAGCGGGGAGTCTGCTTCTCCCTCTGACCCTCTCCACTCTCGTGCTCGCTCTTTCTCTCTCTCATTCTCTCTTTCAAATAAATAAATAAAATCTTTAAAAAAAAAAAAAACTTGGCTTTTCAACTTCAATTTATATTCTTTTTTTTTTAATTTTATTTATTTTTGAGAGAGAGAGAATGAGAGGGGTGAGGGTCAGAGGGAGAAGGAGACTCCCTGCTAAGCAGGGAGCCTGATACGGGACTCGATCCCGGGACTCCAGGATCATGACCTGAACCGAAGGCAGTCGCCTAACCAACTGAGCCACCCAGGCACCCCAATTTATATTCATTTTAACTAATACATGCATGTATTTTCTTTGTAGCATATTAACACAATATAAATTTAAAAATAGGTCCCTTTGACTACCAGATCTATTCATTCCAATCTTCTTTTTTTTTTTTTAAGATTTTATTTATTTATTTGACAGAGAGAGAGATAGCGAGAGTAGGAACACAAGCAGGGGGAGTGGGAGAGGGAGAAGCACGCTTCCTGCTGAGCAGGGAGCCTGATGTGGGACTCGATCCCAGGACCCTGGGATCATGACCTGAGCCGAAGGCAGACGCTTAATGACTGAGCCACCCAGATGCCCTAATTCCAATCTTCTGTGCCCATTCCAAAAGTAGTTATTGTCACAAGTTTGATGAGTACCCTTCTAGACCTTTAAAAAAATGCACTGACAACACTCCCCAATACACACTCACACACACAGACTCACACACTAGAAAACTGATAGAGCATGATGTCTAACCTCAGAGAAATCTTAAGTTCTATAGAACAGAGGCTTCTTCTATTCACATGCTCAGAAGTCCAAGTACCCTGCAGGTTCTAAGGATGTTTCAACAGTATACCAAAACAAACAAAAAAGCACAAATACAATCAAATAACAATACTAAGTCACTAGAAAAGTCTGTACACAACAGTTTCTCTACCAGCATGGTAGTATTCTAATGATTATCCCCTATCATCCCACAATTCTTCTAGATTAAATATGAACAAAGGGAAGATAAAGGGAAGAGGCCAACCAGAAGAAAAAGAACTATATAAAAGGTGACCAGAAAAATTGAGAATTGCCACTTAGAATGAGTGATCACAGAGAGCAACAAAACATACCATGGCATTAGGCAGGGAACAATCAAGAATAGAGTTTCCCCCCTTTATCAAAGCTCAGAACAGACCCTAAAACTAAAAATCAGAGTTGAAGTTAACTTCAAGATCTGTAAACAAGAGCTACAAACCACAAACTAAAAGCCAGTCAAGTGTGTGCATGCAGCCTGGAAGTGACCAATAATTTTTCATTAGTCTTTTCAGATACATTCAAATAGTAACAAACATTATCATCTTCTATATACAAGGCACTGTGCTGGATGTTGAGAGGCCTGTAGATCAACACTAGGCATCAGCTTGTCAGACCTTCCAGCAACCCATGTCTCCAAATCACAAAGTTTTCTTGTTGCTCTCCAGCTTAAAATTCTTCAATGGCTCGCCACTATTTGGGGAAAAAAGTCCAAATTCCTTAAGAAAACTAAATCCATCTACTGCTCCCTGACTATCCCTACCCAGACTCCTCTCCTTATCTTTACCTATTACCTATTATGTATTTATAACTCTTTCCAAATGCATCACACTCTCTCATACTTCCTTACCTTGACACATGCTATTCTCCTTGCCTTGATGCAATCCTCACCCCCGGAGTTCCATCCCATCTCCCTACTAAATTCCTTTCAATTATTTAAGATATAGGAAACACCCCTTTCCCTGGGGGAAATCTCACTTTATTTCAAGAAAAGCTGGATGGCTCCACTTCATGTTTTCTTAGCACTCTATCCTTATTTATCTGTTTTACAGTATTTGCATATTATATGCTGTTAGTCTACTTGTCTATCTTCTACATCCCTGAGGGCAGTTGGGATTCAAGATGGCAACATAGGAAGATCCTGAACTCACCTCCTCCCCTGGACACACAGAATCTACAACTACATATGGAACAATTTCCTATATGCCTCAAGGCAAAAACTGCCTTATTCATTTCTTTGTCCCCAGAAGAATAATTTAGCTTTCCTCCACACCCCACATACACACCTTCTGACATGCAGGACTTATTTTCATATGGACAATCTAGATTTTTGTCAAATATCTTACAAAGGTAAGCAGGAAGGAGAAACATGGCAGTAATTATATAACTATGAACAGACATTAGTATAGACCACCTATAGTCACTATAGACTCTCGAAGAGAAAAAATAAATTACAGGTTATATACAATCCTACGTCCATTAGCTATTACTATAGCCCATTTTTATTCCATTCCAGGAAGCATATTAACATGAAAATAAGAGTGACAATTAATACAGGGGTACCTCTAATTCAACTCTTATTTATTTATTCATTCATTTAGAGAGAGAGAGAGAGAGCAAGGTAGGGGCAGAGGGAGAGGGAGGGAGAGAATTGTAAACAGGTTCCATGCCCAGCGTGGAGCCTGACTTAGGGCTGGATCTCACAACCCTGAGATAAGGACCTGAGCCAAAATCAAGAGTAGGATGCTTAACCGAATGAGCCACCTAGATATCCTCAACTCCAATTTATACATTTTTTTAAAATTTTTATTTACTTATTTGACAGAGAGAGAGTGACAGTGAGAGAGGAAACACAAGCAGGGGGAGTGGGAGAGGGAGAAGCAGGCTTCCCGCCGAGCAGGGAGCCCAATGCAGGGAGCCCAATGAGGGGCTCCATCCCAGGACCCCAGGATCATGACCTGAGCTGAAGGCAGACGCTCAATGACTGAGCCACCCAAGTGCCCCCCAATTTATATTTTTTTAATTAAATTATTTGCATATGTTGGTATACTAACCACTTTTAATAACAAATCACACAATATATTAACTTTAGCAGTCAGTATAAAACCAAGTTGAGAATCTCGTCTCTGGCACAGTGGCTTTAGTTTAGCATTTAGTAATTGCTCAAAAAATGTTTGCTGAATTTAAATAGTTAACTTGAGTCAGGAAGCTTAATTTCTAGAGCAAAAGAAAAGCATAAACCTCTGACCAGCTCAGAGAAATAGTAAGAAGAGAATTAAATAATAATGACAATAGCATAAGAACTGTCACAAAACAATTAATCATTAACTTTTAAATGAATGGCTTAGGACTTCCAATCAGTAAGTCACAATGAGGGCGCCTGGGTGGCTCAGTTGGTTAAGCGACTGCCTTCGGCTCAGGTCATGATCCTGGAGTCCCGGGATCGAGTCCCGCATCGGGCTCCCTGCTCGGCAGGGAGTCTGCTTCTCCCTCTGACCCTCACCCCTCTCATGTGCTCTCTCTCTCTCTCATTCTCTCTGTCTCAGATAAATAAATAAAATCTTTGAAAAAAAAAAAAAAGAAGTCACAATGAGTATACAATAAGTATACAGTAAGCTGGTATAGCAACATAAATACTAGGCAAATAGGGCTTTTTTTTTTAAAGATTTAGTTATATTTGAGAGAGAGAGAGAGTGGGGGCGGGGGAGGGGCAGAGAGAGAGAATCTCCAGTCAACTCCCTACTGAGCTCAGAGCCCTGCCCAGCTTGGGGCTTGATCCCACAACACTGAGATCATGACCTGAGCCAAAATCAAGAGTTGGACACTTAACCAACTGAGCCACCAAGGCACCCTGACAAATAGGGTTTAAAGCAGTAATTTTCAATAGAGGCTATACCAAGTCACTTTGGAGGTGTTTTTGAAGGTTTTAGGTTAAGTTTTTTGTTTATAACAATGACTGCGGGCAGGGAGTTTTGCTGGCCAGAGATGCTAGACATCCTGCAAGGTACAGGACAGTACTACACAAGGAAGCATTGTTCTATGTGCTGTATGAAATTCAAATGTCTTGCCAAACATGTACGTGAAGAACATATTTATTATTACCTGAGCTTGGATTCTAACTCTATTTTACATAAAAACAAAGTCACCTTGCATTGTTTTAATATATACTGAATTTTCTAGAAATACAACTACCTTATAAATTGAGGAAAAATCACACTGTTATTTTCAGAACATCATTAAGAATTGGTCAACATTAAGGGGTGCCTGGGTGGCTCTGTCATTAAGCATCTGCCTTTGGCTCAGGTCATAATCTCAGGGTCCTGGGATCGAGCCCCACAACGGGCTCCCTGCTCAGTTGGAAGCCTGCTTCTCCCTGTCCCACTCCCCCTGCTTGTGTTCCCTCTCAAGCTGCGTCTCTCACTGTCAAATAAATAAATAAAATCTTAAAAAATAAAAATAATAATTGGTCAACATTAAAAAAGGGGGGGGAGGGGTGCCTGGGTGACTCAGTCAGTTAAGCTGACTCTTGATTTCAGCTCAGGTCATGATCTCAGGGCTGTGAGATTGATCCCCACATCAGGCTCCATACTGAGCGTGGAGCCTGCTTAAGATTCTCTCCCTCCCTCTCCTTCATCAATCTGTAATTTGTCTTGGCAATCTATCTCTATTTCACTTGAGGTTACTTCCCTCTTCCCCTTGTCACATACAAGTAAGTCTGGTGTGTTGTTTCTTTTCTGGGGGGGGTCTGTTATTATACTTTTATTCTAATATCCACCAGCATCTCTGCTCTTCAATTTTTCTTCTTGCATGGAGTGGCTTTTGATTGTCTTCTCTTAAAACTAGTCATTTATAAGAGGGTAAAGCATCTGAACCTCATTAAGTTTTCTACAGTAATTTTGTATATTGAAATCTATATTTTTACTACCTAATTTTCTTTTTCTTTTTGTTTATCATAGAGTTAGGATATCATGTTGATGCTTTATAATCTTGAACTACAGTAACCTAATCACCTATCAATTTCTTTTTTTAAAGATTTTATTTATTTATTTGAGAGAGAGAGGGCACAGAGGGAGAGTGAGAGGGAGAAGCAGACTTCCGGCTGAGCAGAGAACCCGACATGGGGCTCCATTCCAGGACCCTGGGATCATGACCTGAGCTGAAGGCAGACACTTAACCAGGTGCCCCAATCACCTATCAATTTCATTTCAGGGAAGTTCATTAAAAAATTTGTTATAATAAAAAACTGTTATAATAGCAATAACATAGCTATTATTCATAGCACTTACTACATATTAGGTTCTGCTATGCTTTATATATATATATTACATATATATTTATAATATACTATATATATGTATTCATTTAATCCTCAAAATAATCCTGGGAGGTAGGTATTATTAATGTCCCCCATTTTACAGCTATGGAAACTGGGCACAGAGAGATAAAAGGACTTTCTCAAGATCATACATCTAGTAAATGACAGAGCCAGAATTTGAACCCAGATACATTGGGCCTGAAAGGCTTGAGAACAACTAATCTAAGGGAAAAAAGCATTGCATGCACACAACCTAACAATTATTCTGCCAAGAAATAATAATCATGATCTTGTATGTATCTAACAACACAGAACTGTAATGTCTAAAACAAAAACTGACAAAATACAAGGCAAATTTGACAAATCCACAATCTTCATGGGATATTTTAACATACTTCTCAGAAACTGAAAGTTCTAGAAGATAAGAAAGGAGTATGGATATGGTACGTTTTAATAACAAAATTGACATGCTTGATCTAATCTTGTTCCAATAAAGGTAGGCTTTATTTTTTTCCAAGTCTATATGAAAACATTTACCAAAATGCATGGATACTACATCATAAAGGAATTCTCAAAAAATTTCAAAGAATGTAGTTCCGGGGCACCTGAGTGACTCAGCTAGTTGAGTGTCCAGCTCTTGGTTTTGGCTCAAGTCTGATCTCGCGGTCATGGGATCGAGCCCCACATCAGGCTCAGTGCACTGTGCAGAGTCGCTTGGGTTTCTCTCTCACTCTCCCTCTGCCCCTCCTGCTCATGCTCTCTAAATAAATAAATACATTTTTTTTTAAAAAACTTAAAAGAATGTGTTTCCAAAACCACATTCCCAGACCACTATGAAATAAAATTATGTCAACAATAAAAAGATAATTAAAAATAAGCATAGCAGACAATAATGTTTACTCAACATCTATTTTTTCCCCTTTTCTTGACTAACAGGACCCCAAATAGGTGGCAATGTGCTTAGTTAATGAAAACATTCAATCTGGCAGTCTTCCTTACAGCTAGCGAAGCCAGGTAACATTACTACTAAGTACGGAGATGTAAATGGGAATTGCTAGGTAGGGATTCTGGAAATACTGTTTTCCTGATGAAATTGTCCTTTATCCCTTTTATAGCCTGGAGCAAAGATGCAGTGCTTATATCTGGAGTAGTTACTTTGTAACCAAAAGGCAAGTCCTACACTAAAGACAGAGGAAGCTAGAAGGAGCCTGGCTTGTTGATGACTTTCTTAAGCAGCTGCACAACATAGGCATTTCTCAAGATTTCTTGAGAAAAATTAGTCCCTTATTTGAATAAGCCACTATGTTCAGGTTTCTGAAACATACTGCCAAAGACAATCCTAACTGATTTGCAAAAGATTCAAAATAAATGAGTTAGAGTTCAACTAAAAATGCCCGAATAAAGAAAGTATAATAATAAAGATAAAAAGCAAAAATTAATGAAATAGAAAACAAACAACTGAGAGTTTCAACAAACCAAAAGCTGATTTGGGAATAGAAAAAACTAATAAAGAAACATGGCTCTGGATCAAGAAAAAAATCTTTTATTTTTTGGACCCTGCCTCTCCCTCTAGACTCATAAGAGTCTTGCCATTCCTTTACATGCATCCACCAGACTTGAACCAAACCAAATTTCTCACCATTCCTGGTATATTCCTCTGTGCCTCTACACATGCTTTTCCTACTGCTTGAAATGTCCTTTCCCTTACTTGTGCACAGACAAGCTCTATTTTCTTCTTCAGGAAAACTCAAGGGTGACCTCCTCTAGGAAGCCTCTAACCCTTCAAACAACGTTTATACTGGTGCCCAGTATTCTATCCCTTAGTACCCTATGCATACTTTCACACAATTAGCAAATATGTATTAAGCAATTTCAGGCTCTTGCTAAAGCTCATTTTAGCAAATACTGTGTTTTAAATATATTTCCTGTCTTCTACCCTAAGCAAAGAGCTCTTTTAGGGCAGAATTTTATTCCTCTGTCCCTAGCACCTAGCTCAATGTCCTACACCTAATGAGCATTAACTAAATATCTGCTGAGTAAATAAATGAATAAAATAACAAATAGGGGCGCCTGGGTGGCTCAGTCGTTAAGTGTCTGCCTTCGGCTCAGGTCGTGATCCCTGGGGTCCTGGGATCGAGCCCCGCATCGGGCTCCCTGCTCTGCGGGAAGCCTGCTTCTCCTTCTCCCACTCCCCCTGCTTGTGTTCCCTCTCTCGCTCTGTCAAATAAATAAATAAAATCTTTAAAAAAAAAATAAAATAAAATAACAAATAATTAGGGCGCCTGGGTGCTCAGTTGTTAAGCGTCTGCCTTCGGCTCAGGTCATGATCCTGGGGTCCTGGGATCGAGCCCCGCATCGGGCTCCCTGCTTAGCAGGAAGCCTGCTTCTCCCTCTCCCACTCCCCCTGCTTGTGTTCCCTCTCTCGCCGTGTCTCTCTCTCTGTCAAATAAATAAATAAATAAATAAATAAATAAAATCTTTAAAAAAAAAAGATAGCAAATAATTACAATGTTTATCACATGCTAGAAGTATCAAAAGAGTGCTATGAGATCACAAAAGGAAAGCAAGCTACCCTCACTCTCCTTGCTAAAAAATGATACACTCTAGAATCAACTTTTTGTATATCTTTCACATGCCTTCACATAATATCATTATGTTTACAGAAATACTTCTGTGCACTGAATGAATGGAAGTTATACATGAAACCTGTGTGCTTCTAGTTTTTGTTTTCGCAGCTGAATTATCAATTGAGGTGAAGGATCTTAGCAGGTATTTCTGCACAGCAATATGAACACAGTAAAATATGCTACCTGATAAATTGTCACTTGATGTCACCTAGTGCTGAGCTCAACCCACTGAGACATCTACAAAATTCTTTACTAATTAGCCCAACTTTCCACACAAACTCTAGAGGAAATATTAAATGTACTGAATATGGCCAAAGGCTACAGTCATACGCTGCTGTGTGTGAACCTTCAGTATACATATGATAGAAATACAGTGTCTCCTTTAAAACACATCATTTCCCCACACATAGACACACACCAAATACTGAACCTCCCCAGAAGAGCTCCCTCTCGGAAATCCCCTGTACCTCAAAGAGGTTGCAGAATCAGATAAATGCAACAAGGAAAACAATAGGAAATTTAGCAAGAAGTAGTTTTGACAGACAATAACGATATGCAACAGAGACCATTATCAAGGTGCAAACCCCAAAGCAGCACTGGACTGCTATCATCCTCTTTCTCTCATACTTTTCAATGCTAAACTCCTTTATTTTTTATTTATTTTTTTTTAAAGATTTTATTTATTTATTTGACAGAGAGCACAAGCAGGGGGAGCGGCAGGCAGAGGCAGAGGGAGAAGCAGGCTCCCCACCGAGCAGGGAGCCCGACGCGGGGCTCGATCCCAGGACCCCGGGATCATGACCTGAGCCGAAGGCAGACGCTTAACCATCTGAGCCACCCAGGCGCCCCGCTAAACTCCTTTAAAAAGGGTGGTGAAGGAGGGGTGCCTGGGTGGCTCAGTCGTTAAGCATCTGCCTTTGGCTCCAGTCATAGTCCCGGGGTCCTGGGATCGAGTCCCACACTGGGCTCCCTGCTCAGCGGGAAGCCTGCTTCTCCCTCTCCCACTCCCCCGGCTTGTGTTCCCTCTCTCGCTGTGTCTGTCTCTGTCAAATAAATAAATAAAATCTTTAAAAAAAAAAAAAGAAAAAGGGTGGTGAAGGATGGGGAGGGAAGTTTGTTTTCTTCTTTATACTCTCTTTTGTAAATCTCTGTAATATGGTGTCCACCCCTTGGAATTTATGTTTGGTAGATCTGGCACATTCCCTGATCTTTAGGAACCTATCTCTGACTGCTACTTGTCTGTTTTCCTTCTTCACACCCTCCACAAATAAAGGTACTTAAGGTTCAAGCCTTGCTGCTTTAGTGTCTCTATCCATACTATTTTCCTTGATTATTTCTGACACTGAAAACATTTTGAGGGATAAAAATGTGCTCAATTCCTATATAACACTGCTTTCATGCCAGAGTAATGCTGTACAATGAAGGGTTTTCTCTATATTTGATCTTCCTTGATCTCATTTTTTTAGGAGCCCAACATGACCTGAACTCATGACCCTGAGATCAAGACCTGGGCTGAAATCAAGAGTCAAACACTTAACCAACTGAACCACCCAGGCACCCCAATTTATTCTTTTTTTTTTTAAGATTTATTTATTTAATTATTTTTGAGAGAAAGAGAGAGAGCATGAGCAGGGGGAGGTGCAGGGAGAAACACAGACTCCCCACTGAGCAGGGAGCCTGATGCAGGACTCGATCCCAGGACCCCGGGATTATGACCTGAGCCGAAGGCAGATACCTAACCGACTGAGCCACCCAGGCGCCCCACTCCAATCTCATTCTTGATATTGAAGGTTCCCTTAATTCTCTGACTCTGTGGAGCAATTTAACTCTGAAATGGCTGGTCTGACATGAGGGGACAAACATGGACAGCCAGACACACACACACACACTCATATACACACACCTTGCTCATTGATGTTTTAGAGTTGGGGGTAGTTCAGATCACTCCCAGAACTCATTACTTTGTTTCTCCAAACAGCCTTGATATAAACTGACATCTCAGTCAGAAATAACACTAAAAACTGGTACTTCAGAAAGGACTAATGGGCTTTCTCCTAACCTTCACTCTCAGGTGGAACATGCACTACCTCACATCATCCTGTCTTGCTCTTAGTCATCTTGCAAAAGCTGCCTTATATACCTCCAAGACTATAGATCTAACTCTTCTCTGACACAGTGACTATTAAAACATACAGTCATTACATCTTGTTAGAACAGGGTCATATGCAGTGTTGATGAAAACACTTTTTTTTTTTAAGATTTTATTTATTTATTCATGAGAGACAGAGAGAGAGAGAGAGAGAAGCAGAGGGAGAAGCAGGCTCCCAAGGAGCAGGGAGCCCAATGCGGGACTCAATCCCAGGACCCTGGGATCATGACCCGAGCCGAAGGCAAACGCTAACCATCTGAGCCACCCTGGCGCCCGACGAAAACACTTTTTTTTTAAAAAGATTTTATTTATTTATTTGACAGAGAGAGAGAGAGACAGCGAGAGAGGGAACACAAGCAGGGACAGTGGCAGAGGGAGAAGCAGGCTCCCCGCCTAGCAGAGAGCCCGATGCGGGGCTCGAACCCAGGACCCTGGGATCATGACCTGAGCCGAAGGCAGATGCTTAATGACTGAGCCACCCAGGCACCCCCCAATGAAAACACTTTTTATAGTGAGGTCGCAGAGAGGCAGATAGAAAAGCACAAACACAATCATGAAATAAAAAATAGAGAATCTGAGGGGTGCCTGGGTGGCTCAGTCGTTAAGCGTCTGCCTTCGGCTCAGGTCATGGTCCCAGGGTCCTGGGATCGAACCCCTCATCGGGCTCCCTGCTCTGCGGGAAGCCTGCTTCTCCCTCTCCCACTCCCCCTGCTTGTGTTCCCTCTGTTGCTGTGTCTCTCTCTGTCAAATAAATAAATAAAATCTTTTTTTTTAAAGGTTTTATTTATTTATTTGAGAGAGAGAGAACGAGAGAGAGCACATGAGAGGGGGGAGGGTCAGAGGGAGAAGCACACTTCCTGCCGAGCAGGGAGCCCGATGCGGGACTCGATCCAGGGACTCCAGGATCATGACCTGAGCCGAAGGCAGTCGCCTAACCAACTGAGCCACCCAGGCGCCCAATAAATAAAATCTTTAAAAAAAAAATAGAGAGAATTTGAAAAATATCCTGGAGTATTTGTAGATTCAGGCTGCGACAATGATCGCATTTAAAAGAGGGACGCCTGGGTCGCTCAGCTGGTTAAGCGTCTGCCTTTGGCTCAGGTCATGATTCCACGGTCCTGGGATGGAGCCTCCATCAGGCTCCTTGCTCAGCGGGGAGTCTGCTTCTCCCTCTCCCTCTGCCTGCAGCTCCCCCTGCTTGTGCTCCCTTGCTCTCTCTCTCTCTCTCTCTCTCTGGCAAATAAATAAATAAAATCTTTAAAAAAAAAAAAACAGAAAAATTATTCACAGTCTTGCAAATGTCACAAGTTGTAGTTCGAGAAGCTAAAAATAATAGGCAGTTAGGGCAATAAGACCGCTGAAGCAACACCAGCATTTTAAGACCCGATATCTGATTTCTCAGATAAAGCAGACAAAACTACCAGAGAACATGAAATCTTTACCTTCCCAAGCACAAAAATAAAACATATTACAACAAAATAACATTCACATACTAAAATGTTCCCTTTACTTTTTTTATTATTATTTAAAATCAATTAACTCGGGCGCCTGGGTGGCTCAGTCGTTAAGCGTCTGCCTTCGGCTCAGGTCATGATCCCAGGGTCCTGGGATCGAGTCCCACATCGGGCTCCCTGCTCCGCGGGAAGCCTGCTTCTCCCTCTCCCACTCCCCCTGCTTGTGTTCCTACTCTCGCTATGTCTCTCTTTGTCAAATAAATAAATAAATAAATAAAATCTTAAAATCAATTAACTAGGGGCACCTGGTGGCTCAGTCAGTTAAGCATCTGCCTTCGGCTCAGGTCATGATCCCGGGGTCCTGGGATCAAGCCCCCCCCATCGGGCTCCCTGCTCAGTGGGGCATCTGCTTCTCCCTTTCCCTCTGCCCCTCCCTCCGTTCGTGCGCACTCTCTTCTAATAAATAGATAAAATCTTTTTAAAAAATCAATTAACTAACATATAGTGTATTATTAGTTTCAGAGGTAGAGTTTAAGATTCATCAGTTGCACGTAACACCCAGTGCTCTTTACATCAAGAGCCCTCCTTAATACCCATTACCCAGTTACCCCATCCCTCCAGCAACCCTCAGTTTGTTTCCTACAGTTACCCCTTACTTTCTTTTTTTTTTTTTTTTAAAGATTTTATTTATTTATTTGACAGAGAGAGACATAGCGAGAGAGGGAACACAAGCAGGGGGAGAAGGAGGGGAGAAGCAGGCTTCCCCGTGGAGCAGGGAGCCCGATGTGGGGCTCGATCCCAGGACCCTGGGATCACGACCTGAGCGGAAGGCAGACGCTTAACGACTGAGCCACCCAGGCGCCCCCCTTACTTTCTTTATAACACATCTGTTAATACTGCTACAGATACAGAGTTTGCATGACAACTCCATGTGCACTAAATAATAAATGTGTAACCATGAATGTGAATAAATCAATTTTTCAGTACCCAAGCAGATGGCAGATAGCTGGCTCTTTTAGTTTATAAGTTTACTGTTTCTTATAGCTTAGCACTTGCACAGTGCTGTCAATTTAGGAAATATATACCAGGGGGGAAAGTAGGAACTTAAGCCTCTTATATAGCTAGTTGTATACTTACCACACAAACTGAATCAGGTTGAACTCTATAAGACAGTGTGTGTGTGTGTGCGTGTATGTGCAGTGTGTGTGTGTGTACATACACACATACATAATCATATTCTAGAAATACAGTATAAATTAGTATAAATATGTAAAAATAATAAAAATAATCTTTCAGGCGCTGGGGTGGCTCAGTCAGTTGAGTGTCCCACTCTTGGTTTTGGCTGGGGTCAGGATCTCAGGATGGTGGGATCTGAGTCCTCTGTGGGCTCTGCGCTCAATGGAGTCTGCTTCAGATTCTCTCCCTCTCCTCTGCCCCTCCCCCCTCTCCCCCCCAAATAAAGAATAAAATCTTAAAAAATAATAATCTTTAAAATTTTTTTATATACTGGATCAAAAGTAGGTATAATATTCTATTCATCAATTACACAGCTAGAAATTCAAATCCTAGCTGTACCATTTACCTACTGGCAAGACACTAAGTATTTTTGGACCTCAGTTTCTTTCTTTTCTTTTCTTTTCTTTTTTCTTTTCTTTTCTTTCTTTCTTTCTTTCTCCCTTCCTCTCTCCCTCCCTCCCTTCCTCTTTCTTTCTTTCTTCTTTCTTCTTCCTTCCTTCCTTCCTTTCTTTTTCAAGTTCCAAAAAGCTCTATTAACCCTCTAGGGGAGGGGTTCAATCTTTCTTGGCTGCCACTTTCCTCATGGCTCCCAGGAGGTTGCTCAGCTCCCCTCTCTTCCTCTTGGCACTGATGTGTGTCCCCACCCTTTTCTTGATGAACTTGAGGGCATGCTTGTCCTTGCAGACCTTGAGAAACTCCATGCCACGATGCTTGTACGGGGTGAAGCCACACACCTCTCGGATCATGTCCCACACAAACCTGGTGTGCTTGGGGAGGTGCCCGCAATGGCAGCTGTGCCTCGGCTTGCTCATGTTCTTAGTCACCCTGCGGCCCTTGCTGAGGCCCAAGTTCATAGGATCACTGAGCCATAGCTGCTGCTTCTTAATGGCTCCCACCGCAGAAGCAATTTCCTCATTTATAGAATGGAAGTATACCACTTGTAAGATTGTTGTGGTAATTTAAAAAAATAATGTATCAAGTTCTTAACACAGTACTTACCACAAAGAACTCAAAATCTTAACTGCATATGTAACAGAAATAATAATAACTAGCCCTGGGGTGCCTGGCTGGCTCAGTCGTTAAGCGTCTGCCTTTGGCTCAGGTCATGATCCCGGGTTCTTGGGATCGAGCCCTGCATTAGGCTCACTGCTCAGCGGGAAGCCTGCTTCTCCCTCTCCCACTCCCCCTGCTTGTGTTCCCTCTCTCGCTGTCTCTCTCTGTCAAATAAATAAATAAAATCTTAAAAAAAAAAAAAGAAGTCAAGTAACTTGCCCAAGGTCAGAAAGCTTATAAGTGGTAGAGCCAAAATTCATATAGCGGCAGTTTAGCTCCAGAGTCTCTCTCTCTCTTAAGTTACCTCTCAATGTTGGGCGCCTGGGTGGCTCAGTCGTTAAGCGTCTGCCTTCGGCTCAGGTCATGATCCTGGAGTCCCGGGATCGAGTCCCGCGTCGGGCTCCCTGCTCGGCAGGGAGTCTCTGCCTCTCCCTCTACTCCTCCCCCCTGCTCATGATCTCTCTCAAATAAATAAATAAAAAAAAAAGTTGCCTCTCAATGCATTCTCTTTTTTTATACTGAAATATAATTGACATACAATGTTACATAAGTTTCAGGTGTACAACATATTGATTAGCAAATTCTATAGTTTCTTATAACAAATATATGAGGTTTTTTTCCTCATGTAACAAATATTTAGTGAGTACCCTCTACCTGGCGAGTCTGTGCTAAGTATTAAAGACACAAAGATGAAAAACACAGGGAGGTTTGATCTAACAGAGAAAGGCAAACATGTAAAAAAAAAAAAAAGCCATAAAATGTATCGCTGCTCTGATAAAAGTATGTACAGGGTATACAGGAGACACAAAGGAGGGAACAGACAATCATGCTATGAAAAATAATGATAATGATAAGAAAAGAAGGCATCTGAAATGAAATTGAAATGAAAATGAAAACGAAATCATCGAAAATGAAATCACATAAGGACATCTGGGTGGCTAGGTTGGTTAAGTGTTGGACTCTTGATTTCAGCTCAGGTCATGGTGTCTGGGTTATGAGCTCGAGTCTCATGTCCACTTGGCGCTCAGCATGGAGTCTGCTAGAGGTTCTCTCTACCTCCCCCTTTGCCCGTCCCCACCTAAAATAAATAAAAATCTTTCTAAAAATTCTCTCTCTCTCCCTTTGCCCCTCCCCCCCCACAGGCATGCACGCTCTCTCTCTCAAAAAAAAAAAAAAAAGACTGTAACTCATCTCACTAGGAGACTCACTTGCTAGCTTCGAAGAATCAAGCTGCCATATGAAGCATATCAAGCTGAAGCCCTCAATTCAAGAGACTGCAAGGATTTGAATGCTGCCATCAGTCACATAGCAGATTCTTCCCCACTTGAACCTCAGATAAGATGCCAGCCCCAGATGACACCTTTATATTTTTTTAAGTTTCCTTTTATTTATTTAAGTAATCTCTACATCCAATATGGGGCTTGAACTCACAACCCTTAGAACAAGAGCCAGCCAGGCACCCCGCCCGAGCTGACACCTTGATTGCAGCTTTGTAAGACCATGAAGCAGCAGACTAAGCTAAGTCATGCCTGGACTCCTGAACCACAGGAAGAGATATAATAAATATGTGTTCTTTTAAACTACTGCATTCATGGTAATATTGCTATGCAGTAATAGGTAACTAATATGCTATGCTCCCCTTTGTGTTGCAATTACCCTTGTAATTACTTAACATAAATATTTACCATTAGATTATATACTCCACAAGGGCAAGAATAACAAGTCTTAATCATTACTGTATCTCAGCACTTAGGACACTGCCTAGCATATAAAAGAACTACAATATAGTAAATGGATGGACGGATGCCTACTCTGTGCGGGCACAGTGCTATATCCTAGAGAAACAAAAATAAGTAAGACATGGTCCCTGTCCTCATGGAGCTTAAAGTTACATAGGATGCCAGACACTTGAAACAGATAATTTCAACAGAACATGATAAACGTAACAGAGGTTTCTGTGAAGACAATGGGTATATAACTCAGACTGCAAGGGCCCAGGTATGGGTAAATCTTATATACTCAAGATTTATGTTGAGTAGGTGACATGATGTTATATACAGGAAATTCTAAAATTCTAAAAAATAGGGGCACCTGGGTGGCTCAGTTGGTTAAGCATCTGCATTCAGCTCAGGTCATGATCCCAGGGTCCTTTATTTTTTGACAAAGAGATACCAGGGTCCTGAGATCAAAAAATGTAAAACCAAATGGCACGGTGGTCCCAGTCTCTCATCCTCTGCTAAGTGGAAAATATGTCCAGCTCCATTGTACCAGTGATTAACAATCTGCTTAATGTTTCCAATTAAGAAGTGCTTCTGTTGAGGGGCGCCTGGGTGGCTCAGTCGTTAAGCGTCTGCCTTCAGCTCAGGTCATGATCCCAGGGTTCTGGGATCGAGCCCTGCATCAGGCTCCCTGCTCAGCGGGAAGCCTGCTTCTCCCTCTCCCACTCCCCCTGCTTGTGTTCTTGCTCTTGCTATCTCTGTCTCTGTCAAATAAATAAATAAAATCTTAAAAAAAAAAAAAGTGCTTCTGTTGAGATACAGTAGAAGGTTCTTATTTTCTTTTTATACTGTCCTTGTTTTGTTTGGGAGTATGTTGGAAGGAGACTTTTTTTTTTTTAAGATCTTATTTATCAGGGGTGCCTGGGTGGCTCAGATGGTTAAGCGTCTGCCTTTGGCTCAGGTCATGATCCCGTGCTCCTGGGATCAAGCCCCGCGTCCGGCTTCCTGCTCTGCAGGAAGCCTGCTTCTCCCTCTCCTGCTCTCCCTGCTTGTGTTCTCTCTCTGGCTGTCTCTCTCTCTGTCAAATAAATAAAATCTTAAAAAAAAAAAAAAGATCTTATTTATCTATTTGAGAGAGAGAAGGGGCAGGGGAGGCGCAGAGGGAGAAGCAGACTCCCTCTGAGCAGGGAGCCTGGAGTGGGGCTCCCTGCTTAGTGGGGTCTGCTCTCCCTCTTCCTCTGTGCACACGTTCTCTCTCTCTCATAAATAAAATCTTAAAAAAAAATAAGAGAGGGATGCCTGGGTGGCTCAGTCAGTTAAGTGTCTGCCTTTGGCTCAGGTCATGATCCCAAGGTTCTGGGATCGAGTCCCACATCCAGCTCCTTGCTCAGTGGGGAGCCTGCTTCTCCCTCTGCCTGCCGCTCCCCCTGTTCCAACTCTCTCTCTCTCTCCCTCCGTCCCTCTCTCTCTCTGACAAATAAATAAATCTTTAAAAAGAAATAATAAGAGAGTTCAGCAAGGTTACAGGATACAAGACAAATGTGGTATTATCCATATTGTGGAATATTACTGGGCCATAAAAAGGAATAAAGTGCTGATACACACTATAACATGGATCAATGTTGAAAAGATTACGCTAAGTAAAAGAAATCAGTCATAAAGGCTACATATTGTATGATTCTATTTATATGAAATATCCAGAATAGGCAAATCCATAGAGACAGAAAGTATAATAGTTGTTGCCAGGAACTGGGGGATGGGAGAAATGGGGAGTGACTAATGAGTACAGGTTTTCTTTTTAGGATGATAAAAAAATTTTTAAATTAGTGGTGATGACTGCACAACCTTGTAAATATACTATAAAACACTGAATTGTATATATATTTTAAAGATTTTATTTATTTTTTTTAAGATTTTATTTATTTGACAGAGAGAAACACAGAGAGAGAGGGAACACAAGTGGGGGAGTGTGAGAGGGAGAAGCAGGCTCCCCCCTGAGCAGGGAGCCCGACGCAGGGCTCCATCCCAGCACCCTGGGATCATTACCCAAGCCAAAGGCAGACGCCCAACAAATGAGCCACCCAGGCGCCCCTAAAATTTTATTTATTTATTTGACAGAGAGAGAGACAGCCAGAGAGGGAACACAAGTAAGGGGAGTGGGAGAGGGAGAAGCAGGCTCCCCCCCCGAGCAGGAAGCCCGATGCAGGGCTCCATCCCAGGACCCTGGGATCATTACCCAAGCCAAAGGCAGATGCCCAACAAATAAGCCACCCAGGCATCCCTGAATGGTATATTTTTAAAAGGAGAATTTTACAGTATGTGAATTATTTCTCAGTAAAGCTATTGTTAAAAAGAAAAAAAGTGACATTGATACTTTGTCCTGGAATAGGATTCCAGGTTTTACAGTTTTCACAATACATGCTAAAATACAGAGTTATGTCATGGGGCAATAAAAGGTGAGTTATCTCAAGACACTGGAACAATAATCTTCCTAGAAAGTCTCCTTCTGGGGCACCTGGGTAGCTCAGTCCGTTAAGAGGCTGCCTTCGGTTCAGGTCATGATCCCGGGATCCTGGGATCCAGCCCCACGCCAGGTTCCCTGCTCAGAGGGAGTCTGCTTCTCCCTCTGTACCTCCCCTGCCCCTTCTCTCTCTCTCAAATAGATAAATAAAATCTTAAAAAAAAAAAAACGTCTCCTTCCAATCATACTCCCAAACGAAACAAGAACAGTATAAAAAGAAAATAAGAACCTTCTACTGTATCTCAACAGAAGCACTTCTTAATTGGAAACATTAAACAGGTTGTCAATCACTGCTACAATGGAGCTGGACATATTTTCCACTTACCAGAGGACGAGAGACTGGGACCACCGTGCCATTTGGTTTTACATTTTTCTCACTTACTTTACAAATGTACACACAAACACTAATGTCACCTCCACTTACACATGCTTCAGTCCTTCCCTAAATAGAGTTCAGTAACATCCAAAATATTCTAAGTCACTTTCCTAAAAACAATGGAATTACCCTAATCTCTATTTCATGGATTTTTTTTAAAGTGAAAAAGTAAAGCTTAATAATCAAAGGTAAATATTTGAAGCTCACAAATGATTATAAATGCAAATCCAACCTATTTATTTTGTTTCTAAAAGTATATTTTCACTGAATTCAGTAATAGAGGTTATAAAATGTTTTCATCTTCTCTAATACTTTTGGGCCAGGGATTTATAACCTCAGCACTCCTGACATTTAAAACCAGATAATTCTTTGTTGCAGAGTACTGTCCTGTGCATTACAGAATATTTTGTGACATCCCTGGGCACTAGCCACTAGATACCAGTAACACCCGCTGTCTAATTGTGACAACCAAAAATAACACTGTCAAATATCACTTTAGGGGTAAAACTGCCCCCAGTTGAGAACCACTGCCTTAGTCCATCTGCCTTAATTATTTCCTAACAGCAAATTAGCTAAATCATCATTAGCCTTAAAAACAAACATATTTTTGTGAAATACAGAAGCTGATACACCTAAAAGAGAAGACTTCTTTGTTTTTTTGGGTTTGAATAAATCCATTTCTGGAATTATTATAAAACAAATCTTTTATGTGCATTTTTAAAGTATTTATATATATTCTCAAACATATAGTACGAAAAAAAAAAAAAAAAAAAACTAAGCTTCACTTCTAATGAATTTAGATTTTCATCTACACATACCTTTCCCAGAATACAGAAAGTAGCAGCTTCTCTCTCTCTCTCTTTTCTCTCCTCATAATCAGTAATTATATAGATATTGAAAGGGAGCTTTATGTTCAAAATCTTCTAATTCTATCATGGTTATCTGTAGAACAATGACACATTATTTATAACCTAAAATACATGTTACCCAATAACAGTTTAACATTTTTTTGAGGTCCTAAGAGATTTACAATTCATAAAGACAGCCCAAATTTAACCAATGAAATAATCAGGTTGGTTAATTTAAGAAATGTGCTATACCTCTGACAGTCACAATCTAAAGGAGCCCAAGTTCCTTCCAAACCAACTGCTCAAACAGATATTTTTATAGCTATACAACTAAATAAGATTGCTTAAGACAAGATAATTTTTAAAAATAATTCTTAATAGGGCGCCTGGGTGGCTCAGTCGGTTGAGCGGCTGCCTTCGGCTCAGGTCATGATCCTGGAGTCCCGGGATCGAGTCCCGCATCGGGCTCCCTGCTCGGCGGGGAGTCTGCCTCTCCCTCTGACCCTCCCCCCTCTCATGTGCTCTCTCTCATTCTCTCTCAAATAAATAAATAAAATCTTTAAAAAAAAATTCCCCACAATAAAAATGGTAAATATTTAAAAATAATAATAATAATAATAATAATTCTTAATAAAGAAAATAACAAACTATTCTAATTGTAATTCATGGGGCTACTGACCCACACAGTATACAATAAAGATCATGAGGACTTTGCTAGTCATGGTTTTTTCATCCTTCATAAAATATAACCCAATAGTCTTTGTTACTTATCTAAAGCCAGGCTTCAGAACTAAATGAATAACAGTATCAATTGAACAGGTAACGTAACTAAGATCTATTTTTAAGGATGAATGACCAGAAGGTCCTAAATTCTAAAACTGAATTATTTTAAAGGAATACAAGCAAGCCACATAAATCCTCATTCCTCAGTGTGAAGTCATCCATCCATCAGTCTTTCTTTTGCTATCTAAGGCAACTTAAAGTCCTTAAGTTACCTGTATAATGTGTATCTCCCACACCAGAAGTCAAATATTTCCTTTTATTGCTAGTGATACACTTTTTATTTAACCTGACCTTTAAAACTCTGTAGTCATCTGTACTTTGTAATCAAAGATAAAAACTAACCATATCCTAGCTGCACTATGTTATCAGACCAGTGGTTGGCAAACTTTTTCTATAAAGGGTCAGATAGTAAATATCTTAGGCTTTAAGGGCCATATGGTCTCTGTTATAACTATTCAACTCTGTCATTGTAGCACAAAGGCAACCATAAAACATACATTGACAAATGGGTGTGGATGTATTACAATAAAACTTCATTTAAAAAAAAAGTGGCAGGCTATAGTTTATTAAAACCTGTATCAGACTATTACATGTGGGAATAAGTAAACAGACCTGTTTCTCTCTTTCCCAATGATAATGTTCTCACCATAAAATTAACTAATTACTTTCTAAAATACCACAAAATAAAATTAGCTTTCTCCCATTTCATAGTAGGCATTTGTAGTGGGATAATGCTAGATCTTATTGTCTTAAATGAGGAATAAAAGCCAACTATGAAGATCAAGTTCAGGTTTGAGATTTGTACTATACACACTATACAGAAAACGTATAAGAAATTAAAATAAAGCGGGCGCCTGGGTGGCTCAGTTGGTTAAGCGACTGCCTTCGGCTCAGGTCATGATCCCGGAGTCCCTGGATCGAGTCCCGCATCGGGCTCCCTGCTCGGCAGGGAGTCTGCTTCTCCCTCTGACCCTCCCCCCTCTCATGTGCTCTCTCTCTCATTCTCTCTCTCTCAAATAAATAAATAAATAATCTTTAAAAAAAAAAAAAAGAAATTAAAATAAAGCCTTTAGGTTCAACAGATCCAGAACCTATAGGACTCCAGGAGAGGCAAATGTGAGACCACTGTATTAAGCACATTCATAGCCTAGAACACAAGAACTCCAAGAAAAATCATCTCCCACTGAAAACAGACTTTCAATAAAGAATAATAAATCACAGGGGGCGCCTGGGTGGCTCAGTCATTGAGCATCTGCCGTCGGCTCAGGTCATGGTCCCAGGGTCCTAGGATCGAGCCCCGCATCGGGCTCCCTGCTCCGCAGGAGGTCTGCTTCTCCCTCTCCCACTCCCCCTGCTTGTGTTCCTGCTCTCGCTCTCTCTCTCTCTCTGTCAAATAAATAAATAAATAAAATCTTAACGAAGAAGAAGAAAAAATCACAAGAGAAATGAAAATCCATGAAAAAGAACCAGCAGACCAAATAGTGTAGAGTCCACATTATAAGAATTGCAACTAATCTGAAAGGGACTTAAACAAACAAAAAACATTAAATGGTAAAAATTTACTCATCTCTATGACAGTATATTTAAAAATCTATAAGAAATAATAAGTTTCTAGTAAAATATAATTTACCAAAATTGAAACAGAAGAAACAAAATTCTAAATAGACCAATTACCTCAGAAGAAAAGGAAAAGTATCAAGTACCTGACCAAGCACTTCACAGGGGAATTCTATCAAATATTTAAGGAATAATTCCAATACCATTTCAACTGTTCCAAAGCACAAGGGAAAAAAAAAAACGTCCAAATAATTTTTTTGAGGCAAGAATAATATTGCTATCAAAACCTAACAAAAGCATGAAATAGAAAACCACAGTCCATTCTCACAAATATCAAGACAAAAATACCCCAGCAAAAAAAAAGTTGGCAGTTGGGGCACCTGGGTGGCTCAGTTGGTTAAGCGATTGCCTTCGGCTCAGGTCATGATCCTGGAGTCCCGGGATCGAGTCCCACGTCGGGCTCCCTGCTCGGCAGGGAGTCTGCTTCTCCCTCTGACCCTCCTCCCTCTCATTCTCTCTGTCTCTCATTCTCTGTCTCAAATAAACAAATAAAATCTTTAAAAAAAAAAAAAGTTGGCAGCATGTGAAAGAATAATATATCAGGAATGCAAGGATAGCTCACTATTTTTTTTTTAAGATTTTATTCATTTATTTGACAGAGAGAGGCACAGCAAGAGAGGGAACACTAAGCAGGGGGAGCGAGCGAGGGAGAAGCAGGCTTCTCGCGGAGCAGGGAGCCCGATGCAGGGCTCAATCCCAGCACCCTGGGATCATAACCTGAGCCAAAGGCAGACGCTTAATGACTGAGCCACCCAGGCACACCAAGGATAGCTCACTATTAAAACACCTACTAATATAACTCACTTTACTAAGAGATCAAAAGAGAAAAATACTTTTATTACCATATGTATTAGAGTTCTCCAGAGAAAGAGAACCAATAGGATATATAAAGAAAGAGATTTATATAAGGAATTGGCTCACATGATAATGGAGGCTGAGAAGTCCCAAGATCTGCGGTCAGCAAGTTGGAGACCCAGAAGATACAATGGTGTAGTTCCAGTCCAAGTCCGAAGGCCTGAGATCCAGGACAGCTAATGGTGTAAGTTCCAGTCCAAAAGCTGGCAGCCTCAAGGCTCAAGAAAATTTTGGTTCCAGTCCAAAAGCAGAAAAAGAACCATGTCGCAACTCAGTCAGGCAAGAAGGAGTCCCTCTTAATCATAGGAGGGCCAAATTTTTTATTCTATTCAGACCTTTAAATGCTTGGATGAGGGCCACCCACATTAGGGAGGGCAATCTGCTTTACTCACGTCTACTAATTCAAATGTTAATCTCACCCAAAAACACCCTCACAGACATATCTAGAATAATGTTTGACCAAATATCTGGATACTTGGTGGCCCAGCAAGTTGACACATAAAATTAACCATCATATCATAGATTCTGAAAAGACATTTGGTAAAATTCAACATCCATTCTTCATAAAATAACTCTTAAGAAAATAGAAAATTTTGGGGCGCCTGGGTAGCTCAGTTGGTTAAGTGTCTGCCTTCAGTTCAGGTCATGATCTCAGGTTCCTGGAATGGAGCCCCACGTTGGGCTCTCTGCTCAGCGGGGAGTCTGCTTCTCCTTCTGTGCTCTCCTTCTCTCTCTCTCTCTCTCTCAAATAAATAAACAAAATCTTAAAAAAAAAAAAAGAAAATAGAAAACTTTTTAAGTTTGTTTTTTTTTAAGATTTTATTTGAGAGAGTGTGAGAGAGAGCATGAGAGGGGAGAGGGTCAGAGGGAGAAGCAGACTCCCCGCTGAGCTGGGAGCCCAATGTGGGACTCGATCCTGGGACTCTGGGATCATGACCTGAGCTAAAGGCAGTTGCTTAATGAACTGAGCCACCCAGGCACCCCTTTTTGTTAAGATTTTATTTTATTTTTTTTTTTTTTTTTTTTTTTTTAAAGATTTTATTTATTTATTTGAGACAGACAGAATGAGATACAGAGAGCATGAGAGGGGGGAGGGTCAGAGGGAGGAGCAGACTCCCTGCCAAGCAGGGAGCCCGATGTGGGACTCGATCCAGGGACTCCAGGATCATGACCTGAGCCGAAGGCAGTCGCTTAACCAACTGAGCCACCCAGGTGCCCTTGTTAAGATTTTAAAGATCCATTAGAAAGAAGATATTTATTTAAGCCTCCAAATCATATTAATCAGGAAACATTACAAGCATTCCCATTAAAGTCAGGAACAAGACAATGATGACAAATACCACTATTACTTAATATTTTAGTAATTATTAGTCATTGCAGTTGGTTGAGAAAAAGATGAGGTATAAAAATAAAAAATAAATAAATGTACCATCATTCACAGCTGATAAGATTATATGCCTGGAAAACCAAAATAAATCACCTGAAAATCTAACACAAACATTAAAAAAATTCAGTATGTTAGCTGCATCAAAAATCAGTATGCAAGGGGCGTCTGTGTGGCTCAGTCAGTTAAGCATCTGCCTTTGGCTTGGGTCATGATCCCAGAGTCCTGGGATCGAGCCCCACGTCGGGCTCCCTGCTCAGGGGGGAGCCTGCTTCTCCCTCTCCCCCTGCCCCTGCTTTCTCTCTCACTCTCTCTCTCGTGCATGCACTCTCTCTAATAAATAAAATTGTTACCAAAAAAATCAATATGCAAAACTTAGAAGTCCTCATATGCAAACAACGAACAGAAGATAACAATGGAAGGAGAAAAGAGAAAAAACTAAGAATAAACATCGCAGGAAATGTGCAAGATACATATATATATTTTTTTAAAGATTTTATTTATTTATTTGAGAGAGAGGATGAGAGGAGAGAGAGAGCACATGAGAGGGGGGAGGGTCAGAGGGAGAAGCAGACTCCCTGCTGAGCAGGGAGCCCGATGCGGGACTCAATCCCGGGACTCCAGGATCATGATCTGAGCCGAAGGCAGTCGCTTAACCAACTGAGCCACCCAGGCGCCCGCAAGATACATATATTTTTAAAAAATTTTAATGTCTACCAAGGAACACAAAATATTTAAACAGATCATAAAGGTATGCCGTGTACTTATATAAAAAGATTCAATACCATAAAGATATTAACTCCCTAAATCTATAAATTCACTCTAATCTCAATAAAAATGGCAATAGTATGCTTTTGGAAACAGGCAAACTGATTCTAAAACTCACATAAAAGATAAGAAACACCACAACAATTCTTAAAAGAAAGAATAATGATGAAGAACTAAACTAACTAGATACTAAAATAAAGCTGCAATAACTAAATTATTGTAACAGTGTGTACTGGTACAAGAATAGACAAATCAAGGTAACAGATTAAAGCTTAGAAACAGACCAAAATACTTGGGAAAATTCAGTATAGAATAAAGAGGACATTTCCAATTAATGAGAAAAATATTAAATATATAATAAATGTTGCTGGTAAAGCTGAATGATGAATTCCAAATGGATCAAATATTTAAATATAGGTAGTAAAATCATAAAAGTGATTAGAAAAGAATAACTATATTTACAACATAGAAGTACAGAGAATTTCTGAATAATAAAAGATAAAAATGAAAAGATTAAGACAGTTAAAAACAAAATGACTATTTCTACATTGTAAAAATTAAATAAGCTAATTTAAAAAACACTGTAAGCTTGGAAAATATAATTCACAGCACTGATATAAAGGAGTCCTACAGAGCACCTGGGTGGCTGAGTCAGTTAAGCATCTGCCTTCAGCTCAGGTCATGATCCCAGGGTCCTGGGATCGAGTCCCACATGGGGTCTCCCTGCCCAGCAAGGAGCCTGCTTCTACCGCTCCTTCTGCCCCTCCCCTTGCTCGCACACACTCTCTCTCTCAAATAAATAAATAAATAATCTTTTAAAAAAATTAAAAATAATAATAAAGGAGTCCAACAAATCAGTAAGATCCAAGGAGGATAATTTTGTAGAAAAATGGGTAGTATGTTCCAATTCTAGGCACTAAGGATATAGCAGTGCACAGAGATAAAAAGAGATGAAAAACCCTGTCCTCAGGACACCTGGCTGGCTCAGTCAGCAGAGCATGTGACTCTTGATCTCAGGGTTCTGAGTTCAAGCCTCACACTGGGTGTTGAACCTACTAAAAACAAAATCCCTGCCCTCAAAGAACGTACACTCTAGTGGTCTTCTATCTTGGAGTAGGTAAGTAAATAAACAATAGATAATTGATATGTAAACACACACACACACACTGGCCTACACAAACATACACATACAGGCATACATATATTCACTTATCCATGCACAGAATACCTCTGGAAGAATATATAAGAAAGTGTAAATACTGGTTGCCTCCAGGGAGGAAAACTCGGGGGCAGTACAAGGTAAGTGATTTTTCACCCAATGTGGGGCTTGAACTCACGACCCCAAGACCAAGAGTTGCATGCTCCACTGACTAAAGCCAGCCAGGCGCACCACTGAATAATCTTTTATACCTTTTGAGTTTGTACTGTGTGATTTTAAAAACAATTTCAATTAAAATTAAATAAAATTAGATGTTCAAAGAAAAACAATAAGATATTGAAAACAAAAAAGGAGCACATTTAAGAAAAACAAAAGTCTAGAAAAGAAAATACACCAATTGAGGGGCGCCTGGGTGGCTCAGTCATTAAGCGTCTGCCTTTGGCTCAGGTCATGATCCCAGGGTCCTGGGATCGAGCCCCTCATTGGGCTCCTGGCTCAGCGGGGAGCCTGCTTCTCCTTCTCCCACTCCCCCTGCTTGTGTTCCCTCTCTCGCTGTGTCTCTCTTTGTCAAATAAATAAAATCTTTAAAAAAAAAAAGAAAATACACCAATTGAAATAAAAAATCTCAGTGAATGTTTCAGCGTCAGAGTAGAACCCAAATGAAAAGGGGTAATTAAGTGGAAAATCACCAACTCCCCCTTCCAAAAAACAGCAGAAAAGACAAGGAAATAAAAAATATGAAAGCGAAATTAAGAGACATGAACGACATCATGAGACAATCCAATATGCATATAATGGCAATTTGAGAGACCGAAGAACAGAATTTTAAAAGATAATGCCCAATAATTTTCTAGAAATTGAAGACAAATAAGAGTTCTTAAACTGAAAAAGTATACCACATCCTGAGAATAAATGTAAATAAATCCACTCAAAGACCAGCATAGTGAAAGTACACAACAACAAAAAATAATAATAATCCTAACTACCAGAAAAGACTGATTAACTAAAGAAGAGTAACAAATAAATAAATAAAAATAAAGAAGAGTAACAACCAGACTAAGATTAATTTATTAGCAACAATATAACTCAATAAGAAAAAAAGGAAGAGTATTTTCAAAGTCCTGAGGAAAGTAACTACTGTCTTAAATTCTACACTCATTAAATTACCATTTAAGAGTTTATTCAATAGGGGCACCTGGGTGGCTCAGTCGTTAAGCGCCTGCCTTCTGCTCAGGTCATGATCCCAGGGTCCTGGGATCGAGCCCTGGATCAGGCTCCCTGCTCGGCGGGGAGCCTGCTTCTCCCTCTCCCACTCCCCCTGCTTGTGTTCCCTCTCTCGCTGTCTCTCTCTGTCAAATAAATAAAATCTTAAAAAAAAAAAAGTTTATTCATTATAAACATAGAAGTAATCACAATAAATATAAATAGATTACAATCTCTGGCTCTTTGTGGGCACATTTAATTTGGATCCAAAAAATTTAAATATAAAACTGTTTCAGGGGCACCTGGGTGGCTCAGTCGGTTAAGCGTCTGCCTTCGGCTCGGGTCAGGATCCTGGAGTTCTGGGATCGAGTCCCACATTGGGCTCCCTGATCAGCAGGGAGTCTGCTTCTCCCTCTGCCCCTCATCCCGCTTGTGCTCTCTCTCGCAAATAAAATAAATAAAATTAAAAAAAAAAACACACAAAACTGTTTCAGGGGCGCAGTCAGTTAGGCCACCAACTCTTGGTTTCAGCTCAGGTCATGATCTCAGGGTTGTAAGATCGAGCCCCGAGGTGGGCTCTGTGCTCAGCATGGAGTCTGCTTAGGACTCTCTCTCCCTCTCCTTCTGCCCCTCCCCCCCCCGCTTACACTCTCTCTAAAATAAATCTTAAAAAAAAAACTGCTTCATAGGATATGAAGTGGCACCTGGCTAGCTCAGTCAGTAAAGCATTCAACTCTTGATCTTGGGGTCATGAGTTCAAGGCCCACGTTGGACTCAAAGCTTACTTGAAAAAATTAAAATTAAAAAAGAAAAAGAAAAAAGTGGGTGCCTGGCTGGCTCAGTTGGTAGAGCATGTGACTATTTCAGCTCAGGTCACAATCTCAGGGTCATGAGATCAAGCCCCATGTGGGGCTCCACACTCAGCAGGGAGTCTGCTTGAGATTCTCTCTCCCTCTCCCTCTGCCCCTCCCCCCACTCACATGGGCTCTCTCTTTCTCAAATAAATAAATCTTTTTAAAAAAAGAAAGAAAAGGGGCACCTGGGTGGCTCAGTCGGTTAAGCGGCTGCCTTCAGCTCAGGTCACCGAGCCCCACATCAGGCTCCCTGCTCAGCAGAGAACCTGCTTTTCCCTTTCCCTCTGCCTGCCACTCTGCCTACTTGTGCTTTCTATCTCTCTGTCAAACAAATAAATAAAAAATATCTTAAAAAAAAAAAAGAAAGAAAAACGAGCAGCTTAAAAAGAAAGAGATAAGGGACGTGTAGGTGGCTCCGTCAGTTACGCATCTGCCTTTGGCTCAGGTCATGATCCCAGGGTTCTGGGATGGAACCCCACGTCAGGCCCCCTGCTCAGCAGGGGAGTCTTCTTCTCCCTCTCCCTCCCACTCTGCCTACTTGTGCTCTCTGTCAAATAAGTAAATAAAATCTTAAAAAAAAAAAAAAAAGAAGGGGCACCTGGGTGGCTCAGTCGTTGAGCGTCTGCCTTCAGCTCAGGTCATGATCCCAGGGTCCTGGGATCGAGCCCCGCATTGGGTTCCCTGCTCAGCAGGAAGCCTACTTCTCCCTCTCCCAATCCCCCTGCTTGTGTTCCCTCTCTCACTGTGTCTCTCTCTGTCAAATAAATAAATAAAATCTTAAAAAAAAAAAAAACAGAAAACAGTAACAAAATATGGTAGATAATAATCCAATTGTATCAATAATCACCTTAAATATCATTGATCTAAATACACCAATTAAAAAAAAACACTTCATCCAACAACAGCAAGTTACACATTCTTCTCAAGTCATATGGAACATTCACCAAGGTAGACCACATTCTTGGCCATAAAACATATCTTTTTTTTTTTTTTTTTGGAGGGACTTCTTGTTTTTACTGATACTTATTTTTTTAACAAGTCTGCTATATGGTAATGCAGTATTTTATTTATTCTGTTCATTAATAACTAATACTCGAGAACTTTTATAATATTAACAGAACTTAATCTAAAAGAATCAACCCACTTTGTTTACATTTCACTATTGGGTATGAGAGAGAGTCAAAATAATTACGGTCAAAATTATTACATAAAAAAAATTATTACATAAAAAATTATAGTAAATGCTGGGTGTTAGTCTACATACAATTTAGTTTTTGGCATAAAGTTATTTAGTTGCCAGGAAGAACATATGGTTTAATTCACTAATAGGAGTATCTCTTAATGCTGGGATGGCCTCTTCTTGGTATTTCTTCTGCTGTTGATTTTTAGCAAAGTTATCTGTGATTGTATGAATGGCGCTGAGTGGCGAGATACTCATCATGTTTATTCCAAATAAGAGTACCTAACCAGTTACTATAGTAATGAGGAAGTAGACGGGCAATGCAACTGCCCAGTATTTTGGGGGCCAATAGGTTAACCCTAAGGAGTTTAGCCAAGATTCAAGAATGCCCACACAAGATACAGGATGAAGCCAAACTGGGAGCTTAAGAAAAGAACAAAGCCATAAATCGCTCTTTCTGGCAATGGCGACGGTGAATTTTCCACCATTTTCCCTGTGGCTTTAGACAATCTTGGGTCCTCGAAGCACCCACTCATCAGGCCCATCCCGACAGCTCGGCCACTTCAGCACCGAGTCCCTCGCGCAATCGCCCTTCCGAAAGCCTCCGCGGGGTCGAGAGAGGGAAAAACCAAAGGAAAGGCCGGGTCACTACGCACCCCCCCCCCACGACGCCGCCAATCCCGCCCAGGCGCAAGCGCACCGCGACGCTTGCCGGCCAGGCGTGCAGGAGCGCCGGGCCGGGCTGATCGCTCGCGGCCATAAAACATATCTTAACAAATTTGAAAGAACAGAAACTCAGTATCTGCTTTCAGAGACCTCAGTTACAGAAAGACAGCTGGAAAATTCCAAAATACTTGAATATTAACACAATTCTAAAATAAAGCATAAGTTAGGGGCGCCTGGGTGGCTCAGTCGTTAAGCGTCTGCCTTCGGCTCAGGTCATGATCCCAGGGTCCTGGGATCGAGCCCCGCATCGGGCTCCCTGCTCCGTGGGGAGCCTGCTTCTCTCTCTCCCACTCCCCCTGCTTGTGTTCCCTCTCTCACTGTGTCTCTCGCTGTCAAACAAATAAAATATTTAAAAGAATAAATAAATAAATCATAATTTAAACAAGAAATTTCAAGAGAAATTTTTTAATGTTTTGAACTAAATGTAAATGAATATACAACTTATCAAAATTTGTGGGATGTAGCAAAAGGAATGCATAGAGGGAAATTTAGAGCATTAAGTTTATATATTAGAAAAGAAGAAATATAAGAAATCAATAATCTAAGCTTGCACTTTAGGAAACGAGGGAAAAAAAGAGCAAATTAAATCCAAAGTAATCAAAGGTCTACTTAAAAAGGGGAGGGGCACCTAACTGGCTTGCTGGCTGTCAGTAGAGGATGCAACTTTTTTTTTAAATTTTTTTATTGTTATGTTAATCCCCATACATTACATCATTAGTTTTAGATGTAGTGTTCCATGATTCATTGTTTTTTGTTTTGGGGGGTTTTTTTTATTTTATTTTTTTTAAGATTTTATTTATTTATTTGACAGAGACACAGCGAGAGAGAGAACACAAGCAGGGGGAATGGGAGAGGGAGAAGCAGGCTTCCCGCGGAGCAGGGAGCCCGATGCGGGGCTCGATCCCAGGACCCTGGGATCATGACCTGAGCCGAAGGCAGATGCTTAACGACTGAGCCACCCAGGCGCCCCTCCATGATTCATTGTTTGTGCATAACACCCAGTGCTCCATGCAGAACATGCCCTCAATACCCTCACCAGGCTAACCCATCCTCCCACACCCCCTCCCCTCTAGAACCCTCAGTTTGTTTTTCAGAGTCCATCGTCTCTCAGGGCATGCAACTTTTTTTTTTTTTTTTTTTTTTTCATGAGAGAGAGCGAGAAAGGCAGAGGGAGAAGCAGGCTCCCCGCCTAGCAGGGAACCCGATGCGGGACTCGATCCCAGGACCCTGAGATCATGACCTGAGCCGAAGGCAGACGCTTAACCATCTGAGCCACCCAGGCGCCCGAGCATGCAACTTTTAACCTCAGGGTCATAAATTCAAGCCCCACACTGGGCATGGAGACTACTCAAAACAAAAACAAAAAACACGGGGCGCCTGGGTGGCTCAGTTGGTTGAGCTACTGCCTTCGGCTCAGGTCATGATCCTGGAGTCCCAGGATGGAGCCCCGCATCGGGCTCCCTGCTCAGCAGGGAGTCTGCTTCTCCTTCTGACCCTCCCCCCTCTCATGCTCTCTCTATCTCATTCTCTCTCTCAAATAAATAAATAAAATCTTTAAAAAAACAAAAAACACAAAAGTAATCAGAAGAAACAAAAAAATAGAGCAGAAATCAATGAAATTGCAAACGGGAATTCAATGGAGAAAAATCAACAAAACCAAAGGCTGATTCTTTGGAAAGATCAATAAAATCGATAAGCTTCCAGCCAGGCTAACTAAGAAAAAAAAAAGAGGGGACACAGATTACTAATATCATAAATAAAAGAGGGAACATCACTACAGATTCCATGGACATTAAAAAATAATAAAGGAAGGGCGTGTGGTTGGCTCAGTCAGTTAAGCCTCTAACTCTTGATTTCAGCTCAGATCATGATCTCTGGGTGGTGAGATCAAGCCCCATATAGGGCTCTGTGCTTAGTATGGAGTTTCATTGTCCCCTCCTACTGCTCTTTCCCCTCCTGTTTGCTCATGCACTCTATCTCTAAAATAAATAAATAAGATTTTTAAAATAACAATAATGGAATATTGGGGCACCTGCTGGCTGGCTCAGTCAGTAGAGCATGCAACTCTTGATCTTTGGGTTATGAGTTTGAGCCCCATGTGGGAAGCAGAGATTACTTAAAAAAAACTTTATTTAGGAGTGCCTGGGTAGCTCAGTTGGTTAAGCCTCTGCCTTCAGCTCAGGTCATGATCCTGGAGTCCTGGGATCCAGACCCAAGGGGGGATTCCCTGCTCGGCAGGGAGCCTGCTTCTCCCTCTCCCTCTCCCTCTGCCACTCCCCCCCCATACCAGCTTGTGCTCTCTAATACATAAAATCTTAAAAAAAAAAAAAGATTTCATTTGACAGAGAGAGAGAGAGCACAAGCATGAGTGGGGGGTGGGGCAGAGGGAGAAGCAGACTCACCACTGAGCAGGGAGCATGATGCACTGCTCGATCCCAGGACCCTGGGATCATGACCTGAGCTGAAGGCAGAGGCTTAACCGACTGAGCCATCTAGGCGCCCTAAAAAATTTAAAAAGATAATAAAGGAATATTATGAACAACTCTATACCCATATATTTGATAACCTCAGTTAAGTAGACCAATTCCTGGGGCATCTGGCTGGCTCAGTTGGTAGAGCATGTGACTCTTGATCTCAGGGCCCTCAGTTCAAGCCTCACACTGTGAGTAGAGCTTACTTTAAAAAAATAAGTAAAATAAAATAATAAATAGACCAATTCCTTAAAAAAACAAAATCTGCCAAAACTCATACAAAAAGAAATAGTCTAAATAGGCTTTATCTATTAAGGAAGTTTAATCAATAATTAATAATCTTCCAAAACAGAAAACACCAAGCCAAAAAAAGGTTCACTGGTGAATTCTACCAAACATTAAAAAAGAAATTATAGGGCGCCTGGGTGGCTCAGTCAGTTAAGCGACTGCCTTCGGCTCAGGTCATGATCCTGGAGTACCGGGATCAAGTCCCGCATCGGGCTCCCTGCTCAGCAGGGAGTCTGCTTCTCCCTCTGACCCTCCTCCCTCTCCTGCTCTCTCTCTCATTCTCTCTCTCAAATAAATAAATAAAATCTTTAAAAAAAAAAAAAGAAATTATACCGGGCACCTGGGTGGCTCAGTTGGTTAAGCGGCTGCCTTCGGCTCAGGTCATGATCCTGGAGTCCTTAGATCGAGTCCCTCATTGGGCTCCCTGCTCGGCAGGGAGTCTGCTTCTCCCTCTGACCCTCCCCCCTCTCATGTGCTCTCTTTCTCTCTCATTCTATCTCTCTCAAATAAATAAAATCTTTAAAAAAAAAAAAGAAAGAAAGAAATTATACCAATTCTCCACAATCCCATCCAGAAGATAGAAGCAGAGGGAACACTTCTTATCTATGAGACCAACATTAGTCTAATACCAAAACCAGGCAAAGACATTGCACAAAAAGAAAACCACAAATCAACATCTCTCATGAACATAGATGCAAAATCCTCAACAAAATATTAGCAAATCAAATCTAACAATGCATAAACAGAATATACCATATCCAAGTGGGATTTATCCCAGGTCTTGCAAGGCTGGTTCAACATTTTGAAATCAATCAATGCAATCCATCACCTCTACAGGTTAAAGAAGCAAAATCAAATGATCATATTAACAGATGCAAAAAAGGCATTTGGCAAAATTCAAAATCCATTCATGATTTAAAAGCTCTCAGCAAACAGGAATAGAAGGGAAGTTCATCAACCTGATAAAGAACATCTATAAAAAACCTATAGCTAACATCATGGTTAATGGTGAGACACTCAAAGCTTTCCAGTTAAGATCAGGAAAATGGTACAGACGTACCTTCTCACTACTGCTTTTCAATACCATACTGGAAGTCTTAGCTAATGCAATAAGGTAAGAAAAGGAAATAAAAGATAAACAGGTTGGGAAGGAAAAAATTAAACTGTCTTTGTTCACAGAGGACATAATCTTCTATGTAGAAAATCCTAAAGAATCTACAAAAAAAACCTCCTGGAACCAATTAGCAATTAAAGTAAGGTTTCAGGATACAAGGTTAGTGTAAAAAAAGTCAGTGATATTCCTATATACCAGTAATGAACGACTGGAATTTGAAATTAAAAACACATTACCATTGGAGTGCCTTGTGTGGCTCAGTCAGTTAAGCGTTTAACTCAGGTCATGATCTCGGGGTACTTGGATTGAGCACCATATGGGGCTGCCCGATCAGCTGGGAGTCTGCTTGTCCCTCTCTCTCTCATTCCACCCCTCTTCCCACTCATGCTCTGTCTCTCTCTCAAATAAATAAAATCTTAAAAAAAAAAATTACCATTTACATTACATCACATACAAAAATTAACTTAAATGGGGCAGCAGCCCTTTCTGCCCATGGATCCTGTCCCCATGCTTTAATAAAACCACCTTTTTGCAGTGAAAAAACATTTAACTTAAATGGACCAAAGACCCAAATGTAAAGAGCTAAATCTATAAAACTCTTAGAAGAGGGGCACCTGGGTGGTTCAGTCGGTTAAGCCTCTGTCTCCGGCTCGGGTCATGATCCTAGAGTCCCAGCATCAAGCCCCACGCCAGGCTCCCTGCTCAGCCAGGAGTCTGCTTTTCCCTCTCCCTCTGCCCTCCACCCCCCTGTTTGTGTTCTCTCTCTCTCTCACTTTCATGCTCTCTCAAATAAATAAATCTTTAAAAAATAAGTAAATAAATAAAACTCTTAGAAGAAAACATTGGGGAAAATCTTCATGATATTGGATTTGGCAATGATTTCTTGGGTATCACCAAAAGCACAAGCAACACAAGAAAAAATAGATAAACTGGACTTAATCAGAATTTAAAACTTGTATACAGGGGCACCTGGGTGGCTCAGTCGTTAAGCGTCTGCCTTCGGCTCAGGTCATGATCCTGGGGTCCTGGGATTGAGCCCGTCATCGGGCTCCCTGCTCAGCAGGAAGCCTGCTTCTCCCTCTCCCACTCCCCCTGCTGTGTTCCTTCTCTCACTGTGTCCCTATCAAATAAATAAATAAAATATTCCAAAAAAAAACTTGTATATATCAGGGCACCTGGGTGGCTCAGTTGGTTAAGTGTCTGCCTTCAGCTCAGATCATGATCCCAGGGTCCTGGGATGGAGTCCCGCATCCGGCTCCCTGCTCAGCGGGGAGTCTGCTTATCCCTCTGCCCCTTCCCCCTGCTTGTGCTCACACTCTCCTTCTCCCTCTCTCTCTCAAAAATAAATAAAATCTTTAAAAATAATAATAAATAAAATAAAATAAAACTTGTATACATCAAAGGACACTATCAAGAGAGTTAAAAAGAGAACCGATAGGAGAAAATATTTTCACATCATATACATACATACAAATGGAACCCAATTCAAATATGGGCAAAGGAGGGGTGCCTGGGTGGGTCAATCGGTTAAGAGTCTGCTTTTGGCTCAGGTCATGATCCCAGGGTCCTGGGATGGAACCCCACTTTGGGCTCCCTGCTCATCGGGCAGTCTGCTTCTCCCTCTGCCCTTACCCCGCTCATGCTCTCTCTCTCTCTCAAATAAATAAAATCTTTTTTTTTTAAATGGGCAAAGGAATGGCCAGTAGACACATGAAAAGATGCTCAACATCATTCAACATCAGGGAAATGCAAATCAAAATCACAGTGAGGTATCATCTCACACCTATCAGAATGGCTAAAATTAAAACACAAGAAACAAGTGTTGGGGAGGATGTGAAGAAAAAGGAACCCTCCCTCATGCACTGCTGGTCGGAATGCAAACTGGTACAGCCACTGTGGAAAACAGTATGGAGATTCCTCAAAAAATTAAGAATAGAATTACCGTATGATCCAGTAATTCTGCTACTGGGTATTTACCCAAAGAATACAAAAACACTAATTCAAAAAGATATATGCTTGTTCTCTATATGTTTATTGAAGCATTCTTTTATGTTTATTGAAGCATTATTTACAATAGCCAAAATATGTAAGCAACCCAAGTGTCATTAAATGAACACATAAAGAAGATGTGGCATATATCTACAACAGAATATTATTCAGCCATTAAAAAGAATGAAATCTTGCCATTTGCAACAACATAGATGGATCTAGAGGGTATAATGTGCTAAATGAAATAAGTTAGATAAAGACAACTACCATATGATTTCACTCATATGTGGAATTTAAGAAACAAAACAAATGAGGGGCGCCTGGGTGGCTCAGTCATTAAGCGTCTGCCTTCCGCTCAGGTCATGATCCCAGGCTCTTGGGATGGAGCCCCGCATCGGGCTCCCTGCTCAGCGGGAAGCCTGCTTCTCCCTCTCCCACTCCCCCTGCTTGTGTTCCCTCTCTTGCTGTGTCTCTCTCTGTCAAATAAATAAAATCTTTAAAAAAATAAAATAAAAAAGAAACAAATGAACAAAGCAAAAAAAGAGACAAGCCAGAAAACAGACTCTTTTTTTTTTTTTTAAGATTTCATTTATTTATTTGAGAGAGAGAATGAGAGAGAGAGAGAGCACATGAGAAGGGGGAGGGTCAGAGGGAGAAGCAGACTCCCCGCCGAGCAGGGAGCCCGATGCGGGACTCGATCCCGGGACTCCAGGATCGCGACCTGAGCCGAAGGCAGTCGCTCAACCAACTGAGCCACCCAGGCGCCCCCAGAAAACAGACTCTTAAGAAACTGATAGTTACCAGAGGGGAGGTCGGCTGGGGCATGGATGAAATAGGTAAAGGGGATGAAGAGTACACTTATCATGATGAGCACTGAGTAATGTACAGAATTGTTGAATCACTATGGTATACCTGAAACTCATATAACACTGTATGTTAACTATAGTGGAATTAAATTTTTTTTAAAAAATGGGCAAAGGATTTGAATAGACATTTCTCCAAAGATACATAAAAGGCCAATAAGCACAAGAAAAGATGCTGAACATCATTATTCACTAGAGAAATGCAAATCAAACCCACAATGAGATATCATTTCACACCCACTAGGTTTGTTACATTTGAAAAATGAAAAATATCAAGGGTTGATGAGAATATGGAGAAACTGGAACTCTTATGCATTGCTGGTGGAGATGTAAAATGGTATAGCTGCTGTGGAAAATAGTATAGTGGTTCCTTTGAAAGTTAAACATAGACTAAATGAAATAAGGCAGTTATAAAAAGACAAATACTGCATGATTTTGCTTATAGAAGGTATCTAGAGTACTCAAACTCACAGAAATAGAAAGTAGAATGGTTGCTGACAGGAGCTGGGGGACAAAAGAGGAGAGTTGTTTAATGCATATAGAGTTTCACTTTTGCAAGATGAAAAAGTTCTGGAGATTGGTTGCACAACAATGTGAATATACTTAAGACTACTTAACTGTATACTTAAAAATGGTTGATAGTAAATTTTATGTTATGTGTATTTGACCGCAATTTTAAAAAAGTTAAACACAGAACTGCTATATGACCCAGGATTTCCACTAACAGTTAAATACCCAAAATAACTGAGAGCAGGAACTCAGATACTTGTACACTAATGTTCATAGCAGCATTATTCACAATAACTGAAAGGCAGAAACAACCCAAATGTCCATCAACAGATGAATGGATAAACAAAATGTGGTAGACACACACAATGTGATATTATTCCGCCAAAAAAAAGGGAAGGAAATTCTGATGTATGCTACAATGTGGATGAAACTTGAAGACATTACACTAAGTGAAATAAGTTGGACACAGGACAAATATTGTATGATTCCATTAATATGAGGTACCTACAAAAGGCAAATTCATAGAGAAAGAAAACAGAACAGTTAACAGGGACTAGGGCAGGGGGAAATGGGGAGTTATGATTTAATGAGGTACAAAATTTCTGTTTGGGATGATGAAAAAGTTCTGGAAAGAGAAAATGGTGACAGTTGCACAAAACATCACAAATATACTTAATGATACTGAACTGTATACTTAATATGGTTAAAATGGTAACTTTATGTTATGTATATTTTACCACCATAAAAAAAATTAAAAAGAGAGAGAAAATAGAAGGAAAGATCTAAGAAATGGTGAGTGGAGGCAATGCTATGGAGGTGTCTTTGGTCCAAAAAGAGAACATGAGGGAGGGGTAACCAGGGTGGCTCAGTTGGTTAAGCCTCCAACTCTTGATTTTGGCTCAGGTCCTGACCTCAGGGTCATGAGATTGAGCCCCGCATTAGTCTCCACACTGGGCATGCAACCCGCTTAAGATTCTCTCTCTCCCTCTCTCTCTGCCCCTCCCCACACTCTTTCTCTCTTTCTAAAAAAAAAAGAGAGAGAGAGAGAAAACATGAGGGAGTATAGCTATAGGGGATGTTAGGGTCAAAATTATGTTTTTTCTGGGGCGCCTGGGTGGCTCAGTTGGTTAGGCGACTGCCTTTGGCTCAGGTCATGATCCTGGAGTCCCGGGATGGAGTCCCGCATCGGGCTCCCTGCTCAGTGGGGAGTCTGCTTCTCCCTCCAACCCTCCTCCCTCTCATGCTCTCTGTCTCTCATTCTCTCTCTCGCAAATAAATAAAAAATCTTAAAAAAAAAAATTATGTTTTTTCCCCCTTTAAAGGTTTTTTTTAAGGTGAGAAAAATAATAGAAGGTTTAGATGTTGATGGGAATCATTTAATAGAAAGTGAAATATGATGTAGGAAAGAGAGGTGAGATTTTCTTAGGTAATGTCTTTGAGTAGGCAACTAGACAAAGGACATAGAATACAAATGGAAATACGGCTTATACTGGAACATGGGTAGTTTATCCATAGTCACAAGTATAAAGGCTAAGTAAGTGGGTGAAGATATGGGTTAGTAGCTATTTGTGGTGACTAGAGGCTATGGAAGCTCTCCAGCTTGCTTCAGTTTTCTCAGTGAATTAGGAAGCTCATCACTGAGAAGAAATACTGAACGTTGGATGAAAGAAAAAGTACGAATAATGTTCTGGGAGAGTAAATGAACCAGGAAAATATTAATACTTGGGAACACTAAGTGCTCAACTTTATTAAAAATAACCAAATAAAGGGCGCCCAGGTGGCTCAGATGGTTAGGCGTCTGCCTTCGGCTCAGGTCATGATCCCAGGGTCCTGGGATGGAGCCCCACATTGGGCTCCCGACTTGGCGGGGAGCCTGCTTCTCCCTCTCCCTCTACTGCTCCCCCTGCTTGTGCTCTCTCGCTCTCTCTGTCAAATAAATAAATAAAATCTTGGGGCACCTGGGTGGCTCAGTCGTTAGGCGTCTTTTGGCTCGGGTCATGATCCAGGGTCCTGGGATCGAGCCCTGCATCGGGCTCCCTGCTCCACGGGAAGCCTGCTTCTCCCTCTCCCAATCCCCCTGCTTGTGTTCCCTCTCTCGCTGTGTCTCTCTCTGTCAAATAAATAAATAGAAAAATCTTAAGAAAAAAAAAAGTCTCTTAAAAAAATAAATAAAATCTTTTTTAAAAAAATTTTTAAATAAAAAAAAAAATACCCAAATAGATACTATATGTGTGGGTATATATGTGTATATATATCTTCTTACATGTAATATAAATTTTTATATATGTATATAACATGTGCATGTATAATATATGTATAAGCAAAGGGTCCAGAAATATACATACCAAATTATTAATTGGAGAGAAAGAGATATATATATAGGGCGGAGAGTAGAAGAGACTCCTATATATTTTTTTTTTTTAAAGATTTTATTTATTTGACAGAGGGAGACACAGCGAGAGAGGGAACACAAGCAGGGGGAGTGGGAGAGGGAGAAGCAGGCTTCCTGCAGAGCAGGGAGCCCGATGCAGGGCTCGATCCCAGGACCCTGGGATCATGACCTGAGCCGAAGGTAGACGCTTAACAACTGAGCCACCCAGGTGCCCCAAGAGACTCCTCTGTTATTTGGGGTTTTGGTCAGCATGTATTATTTTTATAATTAAAATAGATGTTAATAGTTTATTTTTTAAAATTTTTTTTGATTAAGATAAGAGCCTTTATAAATGTCTCTGGAGAGATGGAAGAGGAAAAAATAGGATATAAATAACCATGATATACAACTCCCAATAGTAAAATTCTCCCACCCACCCCCTCCAGCTCCAAAGCGTCTGAGGCAGAGATTAGGCACCACCAAGTAAATACGAAAATATCCAGGTTCTGACTCCAGGCACTGATGAAGAAGGGGCAGGTCAGACCTCCCAAGCATAAATGGAAGGAGCAGATATGATGTAAATCACACAAGAGTCTCCATCTTCAGGGTGATTCCAATCTGTTGGCTGGCTCAGGCCATCCCCGGAACCCTCCTGTGTTCTCCTGTTGTTGAGTGCATCTGGGAGCACGTGCACCGATGACTCCAGGGTCCCCGCCAGCAAGCGAGACCCAGTATCCTGGCCAGGGCCACAGCATCACACATGGACCAGCAAGAGCACAGCACTGGCCAGGCCCGCAGCCACAAGCAGTTCCAAAGCCGGAGGAGAGGACAGTTTAGAAGACTGATCAAGGGTGCCTGGGTGGCTCAGTTGGTTAAGCGACTGCCTTCGGCTCAGGTCATGATCCTGGAGTCCCGGGATCGAGTCCCGCATCGGGCTCCCTGCTCGGCAGGGAGCCTGCTTCTCCCTCTGACCCTCCCCCCTCTCATGTGCTCTCTGTCTCTCTCATTCTCTCTGTCTCAAATAAATAAATAAAATCTTTAAAAAAAAAAAAGAAGACTGATTAAGATCCATAGCACCCTCACCCCAATTAGACAAAGCCTATGTCCTAATTATACACAATTATCAACTCGGCAGTAAAGGTGATTATCAACAAGACAAAATGAGAAAAGCAGAGGCATCACTCACCTTGAACACTTCAGAGAAGAAGCCAGACCCTATTTTTTCACAGGTGAAGTCATCTAAACGCGTCAGTCTAGAAAAGGCACTTATAAGAGCTCGATATGAAGATGGCCAAACTCTTCCCACTTGGGTCATGTTCCCATCTCCTCCACCACCTCCTTCAAAATCTTCAAGACGCTCCACACGTGGAGGAAAGCCTGCAATTGAATTCCGTTTGCTCCGATCCATAGTCTCAATAATCACTTTTTTCTTCTTTTAAGAAGGAATTCCACACATAATAAAATTTTGTTGAGTTTTACTTCTCTTCCAGTTTGACACTAAACAAGAGATCAGAAAGATATTTCACTAAAACCATGAATTTAGATTAAACACATGCAAACCAGTGAATTACCAATGTAAAAATATTTCCTCTTTCACATTCTAGCTCTTGATTTTCAGATCAAAAAAACATTTTATACCTTTACCTTAAAAAAATACTTATATATTTAAAGTCCAAGATGTACTCAGTCTTTAAAATGAGTAGACTATAATAAAGATCATCAATTACATTCTAAAAAACAAAATAACAATGATAATATCATTTTTTGAGCACCTACTATCTAGAAAACATAGTATAAGAGGTATACATATGTCATCATTTCATTCTCAAATAATCCATGATATAAGAATTATTATGTTCATTTCATAGAGTGGTTAAGTAGTCATACTGTCATAAAATGGCAAAGATAAAATTAAAATGTAAGACTTTCTGATTCAAAAGCGTATGTTCAGGGGCACCTGAGTGACGAAAGCGCTTAAGCAACAGGCTCTTGGTTTCGGCTCAGGTCGTGATCTCAGGGTCCTGAGAAGCAGCCCTGCATCCAGCTCTGGGCTAAGCACAGGGTCTGCTTGAGACCTTCCCTCTCCCTCTGCCCCTCCTCCCTACTCCAACCCCCCCCGGCCCCCAACATGCACACACGGGAACTCTCTCTCGCTTTGTCTCAAATAAATAAATCTTTAAAAAAAATAAAAGCCTGCAACTGATGAATTACTGAACACTACATCTGAAACTAATCATGTACTATATGTTGGCTAATTGAATTTAAATTTAAAAAAAAATTCAAGGAGCGCCTGGGTGGCTCAGTCAGTTAAGCATCTGCCCTTGGCTCAGGTCATGATCCCAAGGTCTTAGGATTGAGTCCCTCATTGGGCTCCCTGCTCAGCAGGGAGTCTGCTTCTCCCTCTCCCTCTGCCCCTCCCCCCTGCTTGTGCACACACTCTCTCTCTCTCAAATAAATAAAATCTTTAAAAATTTTTCAGAAAAAAAAAAAGCCTATGTTCATACCAATGCCCTTCATAGCCTGCATTACATTATTTTCTCTTTATTTGAAAAATGAAGTCCAAATATATAAAACAATGGCAAAGATTTTATACCATAAAATTATATTATTTCATTTAAAGATTTTTTAATTTATTTATTTGAAAGACAGAGAGAGAGCATGAGGGAGAGGGAAAGAGAATCTGAAACAGACTCTGTGCTGAACACAGAGTAAGATGTGAGGCTCGATCCCACAACTGCGAGATCATGACCAGAGCCAAAAGCTACCCATGTTCCCCAAAATCATATAATTTTAAAAGAAGAAAACCAGGGCGCCTGGGTGGCTCAGTAGGTTAAGCAACCAGCTCTTGATTTCATCTCAGGGTTGTGAGATCAAACTCAGCGGGGAATCTGCTTAAGTTTCTCTCTCTCTCTCTCACCCTCTGCCCCTCCCCACCCCGCCCTGCTCACACGCTCTCTCTAAAATAAATAAATCTTAAAAAAAAAAAAAGAAAGAAAACCATATCTAAAAGCAACTTAAAAATTCATTAAACAGTACAATCTAGCAGAAGTGACTATTGAAGGCTCCACCCCATCTGGTGCATGATTAAGAATAAAAATGCAAACCCACTTTTTCTTTTAGCCATCTCTCCCTACTTCTACTTTTTTTTCATGAGAAATGATCATAAGGGTCTTAGACAGAATACAACATTGTGACTTTTCAATTAGTAAAATGCCTTCATAAATGTGATGAATACCTAACCCAGACTACCTCTACCACTTCTAACCATGGAGAATAGCCGCAGGGCTCCCAGGGCCATCCTTACAATATGACTCTGCTTCCTTAGCCATAGCCAGAAGTCAGCAGCACTCTACACAATATGGACCAGTCACAGTTCCTTTCCTGGCAATTTGGAATTGGAATTAAGATATCCTAGCCTCAGTCTGGCTGCTTTCTAAAATGGAAGCCATGTAGTGGCACCTGGCTGACTCAGTCAGTAGAGCATGTGACTCTTGATCTCGAGGTTGTAAGTTCAAGCCCCAAGTTGGGTATAGAGGTTACTTAAAAATAAAAAGGAAACTCAAGGGTGCCTGGGTGGCTCAGTCGTTAGGCATCTGCCTTCGGCTCAGATCATGATCCCAGGATCCTGGGATCAGGTCCCGCATCGGGCTCCCTGCTCCGTGGGGGGATGGGTGAAATAAAGGGGATGAAGAGTATACTTATCTTGATGAGCACTGAGAAATGTATAGAACTGCTGAATCATTACATTGTACACCTGAAACTAATATAACACTGTATATTAATTATACTTGAATAAAAATGAAGAAAGTAAATAAAGTTACCCGCAAAAAGAATGTTGGTCCAATCCTACAATATGATACCATTTTAATAAAAAATGTATTTTGGAGGCACTTGAGTGGCTCAGTTAGTTAAGTGTCCAACTCTTGATATTGGCTCAGGTCTTGATCTCAGGGTTGTGAGTTCAAGCCCCGCGTTGAGCTCCACACTGGGTGTGGAGCCTACTTAAAAAAAAAATGTATTTTTTAAAATAGTATCTATCTATTATACACAGGCAAAATAGCATGCTGATTAAAGATATAGCCTCTATAACCAATCTGGGTTCAAATCCTTGCTCCATAACTTATAGCTGCATGAACCTGATCAAGTTATTTTATTTTTTTAAAGATTTTATTTATTTATTTGACAGAGAAAGACACAGCAAGAGAGGGAACACAAGCAGGGGGAGTAGAGAGGGAGAAGCAGGCTCCCTGCTGAGCAGGGAGCCCAATGCAGGGCTCGATCCCAGGACCCTGGGATCATGACCTGAGCCGAAGGCAGATGCTTAATGACTGAGCCACCCAGGCGCCCCTGATCAAGTTATTTTAAAATCCCTCTGCATCTCTAGTTCCCCATCTGTAAAGTGGAAATAAAAATAGTATTTATATTTTAATGTTTTATATGTATTAACTTATTTAATCCTTACAACAAAGGGTTTTTGATTAAATGAATAGTGCCTGGCAAACAGTAAGCATTTGAATCCTGTTTACTGTAATTTATTATAATCTATTACTTATTATAAGTTTTATTATAATTATTATTTAAAGATACATATTTATAGTAAATGTCTAAACACATGAATAGAAAGATAGACACTAAATGCACAGCAGTACTTGCCTTGGGGGAAAGAAGAGAAATGAGATATGTAAGGGAAACAAAGGAGACTTCAACTACAGCAATGAAGTTTTGTTTCCTTTTATTAAAAAATAAACCTATAGCAAACAACACAAAATTATATATTTGCTAATTTTGTTATTTTTTGTTAATATAATATTTGTTAATATTGTGTGGTATTGTATTGTACTCTCTCCTACATTTAATTCTTTTTTAATTAAAAAGAGAAAGTTAACAGTTTTAAAAAGTCTACTGCAGGGGCACCTGGGTGGCTCAGTCAGTTAAGTTTCTCCCTTCCACTCAGGTCATGATCCCAGGAGTCCCACGTTGGTTCCTGGATCAGTGGGGAGCCTGCTTCTCCCTCTCCCTCTGCTTGCTGCTCCCCCTGCTTGTGCTCTCTCTCTGTCAAATAAACAAATAAAATCTTAAAAAAAAAAAAAAAGTCTATTGCTAATACAACAGCTATGCAGTATGCCTAATCCAAGAAAACTGAAAAAAATTTGGCAAATAAATAGCACCCCAATGTGAAAGCCAAGTCTCTAGATTCTCAAACTTTTATTCTGCAACAGTTCCGCTACAGTTTTTGGTCCAAGGAGTATTTATATCTTAAACTGAAAACTCAAAAGCACTTAGAGAATACGTGGATATTAAAATATAAAAGCACTCAGGGCGCCTGGGTGGCTCAGTTGGTTAAGCGACTGCCTTCGGCTCCGGTCATGATCCCGGAGTCCTGGGATCGAGTCCCACATCGGGCTCCCGGCTCAGCAGGGAGCCTGCTTCTCCCTCTGACCCTATCCCCTCTCATGCTGTTTCTCTCTCTCTCTCTCTCTCAAATAAATAAATAAATAAAATCTTAAAAAATAAAAAATATATAAAAGCACTCATGAGGAATACTGGTATTTAGTTGTACAGCCCACATTACATGCTAAAGTAATGTTAATTACTAGAGAGTTGAGATGAGTGGTAAAAAGTACAGTCCCCTCAAGGGAGTAAGAACTTTATTAATCCATTTTGGAGAAGTGCTGAGCATGGGAAAACTTCCAAACCATGCCTTCTGCTCCCTTGGCCTGCATACTAAATGACCATATTTTAAATGAAATCAACCAAGCCACAAATGGCTTTCAATTTAATCTGACAGATTTTAATTAGTCATAAAAGGTAACAAAGGTATGAATGAACAGACTCTAAAACCATGCCCTATTTAAGTCTAAAAATGATTAATTTTAAAATAAAAAAATACATTATTTGAAATGTGTGAAATTTTACATTTTCAGCCTCTGAATTACCTCCCTTGGTCTTTTTTTTTTTTTAAGATTTTATTTATTTATTTATTGGACAGAGAGAGACACAGCGAGAGAGGGAACACAAAAAGCTGGAGAGGGAGAAGCAGGCTTCCTGCGGAGCAGGGAGCCCGATGCGGGGTTCAATCCCAGGACCCTGGGATCATGACCTGAGCCGAAGGCAGACACTTAACGACTGAGCCACCCAGGCACCCCTCCCTTGGTCTTATTTACAGAATATTATCTTTTTGGGGATGCCTGGGTGCCTCAGTTGATTAAGCGTCTGCCTTTGGTTTGGGTCCATGATCTCAGGGTCCAGGAATCGAGCCCCACATTGGGCTCCCTGCTCAGCGGGGAGTCTGCTTCTCCCTCTGCCCCTCCCCCTGCTCGTGCTCTCTCTCACGCTCTCAAATAAATAAATCTTAAAAAAAAAAAAGATATAATGATTGAAAAAATGCAGATTTCACTTTAAAGAGGCTACTTGATTCAAAAGACTACACTCTGTTGATCAAGAATAATTAATTTTCCCAGGACAGGAAGGTACCATCCATGCTGTTCCTGGCAGTCTGAGGATCAGAAGGACTGTACCACATGATAAATGGACCACCACATTTTATAGAAAGCACATTGTTTCCAAGGGAATCTGGGAAACATTTCAAAGTCTATACCTTTAGTAAGGATGGCACCTTATTTGCCTGGGGCAATTGAGAAACAATAAATATTATCAATGCCACTAACAAGGGACTACTATTCTATCTCCCAAAGGCAGTTTGCCTTGAGTTCTCACCCCAAAACACTGTTCTAGCAACATGGCACAGCTGGGATACCCAAGCTACAACTTTATTTTTTTTATTTTTATTTTTTAAAGATTTTTATTTATTTTTTAAATTTATTTGACAGAGGGAGACACAGCGAGAGAGGGAACACAAGCCGGGGGAGTGGGAGAGGGAGAAGCAGGCCTCCCAGCTGAGCAAGGAGCCCGACGTGGGGCTCGATCCCAGAACCCTGGGATCATGACCCTAGCTGAAGGCAGACGCTCAACAACTGAGCCACCCAGGCACCCCTAAGCTACAACTTTATGATGTGAAAACTGGTACATGATTAAAGTCTTTCATCCAGAAAAAAATGTAAAATTGTTGTCCATCCTGGTCAAGAAATAAAACTATTTGTGTTGGAAATGTTAAAAATGAAGTTACTTATTTGAAAACAATTTTACTACGGAAAGATTTATGAAATAAATTAACTGTTTATTATAAGTATACACAGTTTTATTGCCTTAAATAGCATCGTAGGATTTTCCTAAACACTGTTAATATATTAAGAATTGCTGTTATATTAATTCATTTGAATAACTCTTGTATGTCCAAGTGCTAGTGAAATTCTATAACACAGAGATTTCCTTTTTTTTTAGATTTCATTTATTTGAGAGAGAGAGAGAACATAAGCAGAAGGAAGGGCAGAGAGAGAGGGACAAGCAGATTCCCCTCTAAGCGGGGAACCTGATGCAGGGCTGGATCCCAGGACCCTGAGATCATGACCTGAGCCAAAGGCAGTCGCTTAACCGACTAAGCCACCCAGGTGCCCCGCCATTTCCTTTTACAGTAAGTTTTTGGGTTTTTTTTAAGATTTTATTTATTTGCAAGAGAGAGAATGAGAGAGAGCACATGAGAGGGGGGAGGGTCAGAGGGAGAAGCAGACTCCCTGCTGAGCAGGGAGCCTGATGTGGTACTCGATCCTGGGACTCCAGGATCATGACCTGAGCCAAAGGCAGTCGCTTAACCAACTGAGCCACCCAGGCGCCCCACAATAAGTTTTTATTTACCTAATAATTGTGATTAAATTAAGGCATTTGCAAAAAAAAAAAAAAAGGAATGATTTCCACCTTGCAAAAACTTGGAATTCTTAAATGAAAACTGGTGATACTATGATCTGCTTCACTAAAAATATTTCAACTGGAGTCTCAGTGGTTCTCATTTAGGGACACGTGAAAATTTAGGGGGAGGAAGGTCCTTGTCAGGGAGAAGTTACTGTCACAATGGTGAGGGTGTGGGGTGGGCACTACTGGCATTTTAGTGGGCAGGGCCCAGGGAAGCTAAATGTCCTACAATGCACAGAACAGTCCCGCACAACAAAGAATTGTCTTGCCCTAATGCCAATAGTGCCCCCATTGAGAAACGCTGCGTTAGAAAAGCTTCATCAGTTTGACTTTAAACTAGGAAATAACCTTCAGCATTCTTTCAAAAATAACAAAATTAAGTTTCTAGCAAGGACACAAATTATTTTTTAGTAACTGTAGTCTCAATTTAAATACTTATAACCTTGAAAGTTCAAAACTTTTGCTTTTTTTTTTTTTTTTTTACATAGGAAAGTATGTCTTTTCAAAGGCTAATTTTGGGGCACCTGAGGGGCTCAGTCAGTTGAGCATCCTGAACCGACTCTTGATTTCGGCTCAGGTCATGATCTCAGGGTCCTGGGATCTAGGCGCAACGGGCTCCATCTCCCTCTCCCTCTGTCCCTTCTCCAACTCACATGTGCACACTCTCTCTCTCTTTCTAAAATAAATAAATAAATTTTTTTTAAAAAGGCTAATTTTCACTTACACTGGAATTGATTTATTTTTCACAAAGGAGGTACAATTAAAAGCTTTGACTGGGGAAAGTAATCTGAAAAGGTACTAATAAAAGAGTTAGTGAGCTAAATAATCTATATCCAACATTATATATTTTATCTTTCGAAGTAGTAATTCCACAAACGATTTTCCAGAAAATCAAGGAAACCTTTTTAGGACTACCAGTTAGATCATACTAACACCTGAAATGCTTCTGGAGCAGCCACAATTCACCATGGGCCATGCATTCTACCAAGTGTTTTGCATATGCTATCTCTAGTATTTATGACAATGATGCAAAGTAGGTATCTCCAATTTAAAGAGGACAAAATTAAGACACAGATTAAAAGACTCGATCAAACTCAAACAACTGGTGACAGACTTGGGATTCAAATCCAGTAGTTCCAAATTTAAACACTTCCCACTAAGACATGTCTCCAGAAAAACAGCTAAATTTCTGTGAAAATAGTGGGGCTTGATCTCACAACCCTGAGATCATGACCTGAGCCAAAATCAAGAGTTGGATGCTTAACCAACTGAACGACCCAAGTGCTCCAAGCCTTCCATCATTTAATCACATTCTACAGACATAAAAATTAGCATTGGTTTAAATAGACAGACTGTCTAAAGAATGGATGCCAAGCCAACAGGGAAGATATGCCAACTCCCAATCATTTTTCTTTTCCATTCTAATATATAGGATTTGTTGTTTCTTACCCTCTCATTTCACAGGAACAAAGTAGAGGAAACTTCACAATAGTGGAGATGAAAATAAAATCCTGCAATGCACTGAACAGCTATCAACCAATAGCAGGCAGGACATGGCAAAGTGTCAGCGAGCAACCAAAAACTTTCAATATCCATCAAATATAAAATCATGTGTGCACAAAGTTGGTAATGAAGTCCCACAAAGGGACTAAAAAGGATTGCTGAGATTTCAGTGGACTTTTATACCCTGAGTATAAAGAGTAGAAAAAGAATACAAATAATATCCTAATCATATATTGTTTTCTTTCTATCATCATAAAAATTTTCAAAGTCAAAATAAAACAAAGATTGGTTATGGGTAAGATGTGACCCAGAAAACTGGCCATTTTCCAGAAGAGGAATACTGACAAGTGCATTAACTATGTATCAAGACCAACCACATGGCAAATCTACATGACAGGTCTGCTCAGCTACTATCCTCTCTGTGGGCCAACATAGCAAATACAGACACATTTCAGGATGACTGCCTAATTAAAAATAAAAGCAATACTGCTGAACTTGCCATCCTACTGTGAAATAATGAGTTGCAGTTTCCATTCAAACCAAAAGCAATCTAACATAAAAACTGGCATCCCGGAGGCTGGGGGGATGGGTTCGCCTGGTGATGGGTATTAAAAAGGGCACGTATTGCATGGAGCACTGGGTGTTATATGCAAACAATGAATCATGGAACACTACATCAAAAACTAATGATGTAATGTATGGTGACTAACATAATAAAATTAAATTAAAAAAAAAACTGGCATCCCCTATTTAATTAGCCATGTATTACACAATGGCACATATTGGTGTCAGACAGATCAAAAGCCAGTTCTTAAAACTATTATTTCTTTTGGATAAACATCTTATCTGCTGTTTTAACTACCATCTACCAGGCCTTAGGTCATGACATAAAACAGAAACTTAGGTTGAAAGTTCTAAAGGCATTTAGATTAACTAGTCCAGGGCGCCTGGGTGGCTCAGTTGGTTAAGCGACTGCCTTCGGCTCGGGTCATGATCCTGGAGTCCCGGGATCGAGTCCCGCATCGGGCTCCCT
>NC_058406.1:34994620-35073056 GCF_002201575.2 Neomonachus schauinslandi
GGTCATGATCCTGGAGTCCCGGGATCGAGTCCCGCATCGGGCTCCCTGCTCAGCAGGGAGTCTGCTTCTCCCTCTGACCCTCCCCCCTCTCATGTACTCTCTCTCATTCTCGGTCTCTCAAATAAATAAATAAATCTTTAAAAAAAAAAAGATTATATAAGACTTATTTTGGGAGAAATAGAGGTGAAATAGCATGTCTGTATTTGCATTAAAATATATCAGAAAAAGTAGATGTAGCACATTTTACAAAATGCTAACAATTGTTATATATGGGAGATGGGTAAATGGGTGTTACATTTTTCTCATAATAACAAACACAAAAAGGCTTCACAAACAAAAGATAAATATTTTGTCAATTAAAAAAAAAAAAATCCAGTGATGCCTGGTGGCTCAGTCGGTTAAGCATCTGCCTTCGGCTCAGGTCATGATCTTGGGGTCCTGGGATCGAGTCCTGCATCGGGCTCTCTGCTAAGTGGAGAGTCTGCTTCTCCCTCTCACTGTGCTCTCCCTCTCTCGCTCTCAAATAAATAAATAAAATCTTTAAAAAAAAATCCAGGGGCACCTGGGTGGCTCAGTCAGTTAAGCAACTGCCTTCAGCTCAGGTCATGATCCCATGTCCTGGGATTGAGCCCCATATTAGGCTCCTTGCTGAGCGGGGAGCCTGCTTCTCCCCTGCCTGCCATTCCCCTTGCTTGTGTTCTCTCTCTGTCAAATAAATAAATAAAATCTTTTAAAAAATCCAGCAAATGAATATAGGTTTATCTTATTTTATTGTGCTTCATGTTATTGTGCTTCACAAATACTGCATTTTTTTTTCTTTTACAAATTGAAGTTTGTGGCACTCCTGTATTGATTAACTCTATTGGCACCATTTTTCCAACAGCATTTCCTCACTTCATCTCTCTCTATCACATGTTGGTAATTCTCGCAATACTGCAAACTTTTTCATTATATTTATTATGGTGATCTGTGATCTTTGATGTTACTAATTGGGGACACCACAAACTGTACCATATAAGATGGAGAACTTAATTGAATGTTGTGTGGTCTAACTATTCCACCAGCCAGCTTTTCTCTCTTCTCTCTCCCTTCTCCCTCTCCTTGGGCCTCCCTATTCCATGAGACACAATATTGAAATGAGGATAGTTAATTTTGACTTTCAAGTCTTATTATTTAAGAAACACATTTCATAAAGCTACAGCTGCTATAGAAAGTGATTCCTCTGATGGATCCGGGCAAAATAAATTGAAAATCTTCTGGACAGGATTCACCATTCTAGATGCCAATAAGAACATTTGTGATTCATGGGAAGAGGTCAAAACAGCAACATTAACAAGAGTTTGGAAGAAGGTGATTCTAACCCTCATGGATAACTTTGAGGGATTCAAGACATCAGTGGAGGATATAATTGCAGATAGGGTGGAAATAGCAAGAAAACTAGAATTAGAAGTGGAGCCTGAAGGGGCGCCTGGGTAGCTCAGTCAGTTAAGCATCTGCCCTTCGGCTCAGGTCATGATCTCAGGGTTCTGAGATCAAGCCTCCTGTCAGTCTCCCCACTTCTCCCTCCCCCTCTGTCCTTCCCCCCTCCTCGTCCTTGCTCTCTCTCTCTCTCTCGTGTTCTCTCTCAAATAAATAAGTTAAATCTTATAAATAAATAATAAATAAATAAACAAAAAGAATCTTTAAGAAGTGGGGGCACCTGGGTGGCTCAGTCAGTTAGTGTCTGCCTTCGGCTCATGTCATGATCTCAGGGTCCTGGGATCGGGCTCCCTGCTCAGCAGGGAGTCTGCTTCTGCCTCTCCCCCTGTCCTCCAACCCCCTGCTCATTCTTGCTCTCTCTCTCTCTTTCTCTCTCTCTCTCAAATAAATTAATAAAATCTAAAAAAAAAAATTTTTTTTAAGTGGAACCTGAAGATGTGACTGAACTGTTAAAATCTCATGATAAAACTTCCTTTTTATGGATGAGCAAAGGAAGTGGTTTCTTGGGATGGAATCTACTCCTGAAGATTCTGTGAAGATTGCTGAAATGACAATAAAAGATTTAGAATATTATATGAACTTAGTTGATAAAGCAGCTGCAGGTTTTGAGAGGACTGACTCCAATTTGGAAAGAAGTACTGCTGTGGGTAAAATGCTATCAAACAGAGTCACATGCTACAGAGGAATCATTCCTGCAAGTAAGAGAAAATCAATGTGGCAAACTTCACTGTTGTCTTATTTTAAGAAATTGCCACAGCCACTTCAACCTTCAGCAACCAGCATGCTGATCAGGCAGTGGCCATCAACATTGAAGCAAGACTCTCCACCAGCAAAAAGATTATGACTTCCTGAAAGCTGAGATGACGGTTAGCATTTTTAGCAATAAAGTACAGTCAACCATTGAACAACACGTCTGAACTGCATGGGCCCACTTATAAATGAATTTTTTATAAATATGGTGAAGTACTGTAAATGTATTTTCTCTTCCTTATGACTTTCTTAATAACATTTTCTTTTCTCTAGCTTACTTTAAGAACACAGTACATAATAATATAGGGGCACCTGGGTGGCTCAGTCAGTTGGGTGTCCAACTCTTAATTTTGGCTCAGGCCATGATCTCAGGGTTGTAAGCTCAAGCCCTGCATCAGGCTCTGCACTCAGTGGAGGGTCTGCCTGAGATTCTTTCTCTCCCTCTCCCCCTCCCCTCCCTCTGCTTTGCCTGTGCGCTCGCTCACTCTCTCTCTAAAATAAATAAATTTTTTTTGTTTTTAAGATTTTATTTATTTAAGGGGCACCTGGATGGCTCCATCGTTAAGCGTCTGCCTTCGGCTCAGGTCATGGTCCCAGGATCCTGGGATCGAGCCCCACATCGGGCTCCCTGCTCTGCGGGAAGCCTACTTCTCCCATTCCCACTCCCCCTGCCTGCGTTCCCTCTCTTGCTGTGTCTCTCTCTGTCAAATAAATAAGTAAAATCTTAAAAAAAAAAAAAAAGATTTTATTTATTTATTTATTTGACACAGAGAGACACAGCGAGAGAGGAAACACAACAGGGGGAGCGGGAGCGGGAGAGGGAGAAGCAGGCCTCCCGCCGAGCAGGGAGCCCGATGCGGGGCTCAAACCCAGGACCCTGGGATCATGACCTGAGCAGAAGGCAGACGCTTAACAACTGAGACGCCCAGGCGCCCCTAAAATAAATAAATCTTTTAAAAAAAAAGAGAGAGAGAGAGAGAGGCGCCTGGGTGTCTCAGACAGTTAAGCATCTGCTTTCAGCTCGGGTCATGATCCCAGGGTTTGGAGATCGAGCCCCATGTCAGGCTCCCTGCTCAGTGGGGAGTCTGCTTCTCCCTCTCCCTCTGTGCTCTCTCTCTCTCTCAAGTAAATAAATATTTTTTAAAAAAATACAGTACAGGGCGCCTGGGTGGCTCAGATGGTTAAGCGTCTGCCTTCGGCTCAGGTCATCATCCCGGGGTCTGGGGATGGAGTCCCGCATCAGGCTCCCTGCTAGGTGGGGAGCCTGCTTCTCCCTCTGCCTCTCTCTCTCTCTCTCTGACTCTCATGAATAAATAAATAAAACATTTAAAAAAAAATACAGTACATAATATATATACATATATAAAATATGTGTTAATCAGCTGTTTATATTATTGGTAAGGCTTCCAGTCAACAGCAGGCTAGTAGTAGTTAAGTTAAATGCAGATCTGACCACAGAGGGGGTCAGCACCCCAACCCCTGTGTTATTCAGGGCCCACTGTATTTTTTAATTAAGGTGTGTACACCTTTTTAGACATAATGCTACTGCACACTTAACAGACTACAGTATGGTGTAAACATAAATTTTATATGTATGGGAAACCAAAAAATTCACTTTGCTCACCTTATTACAATATTCACTTTATTGTGGAATGAAATAAACCTGTAATACCTCCAAGGGATGCCTGTACAGCACAGACATCACAAATACCAACACCAGAAATGTAAAAACCAACTACTCTTATGTTGCGTAAATGAGTACTTAACTGTTTGGAATAAAATTTCGAACAAAGCAGCATATGTATATTCAAAAACTGCTATATCTCAAATGGTTTAGATGGAATAGCAGATGATGGTGAACTGTGCTAGATAATTCAAAAAGGATCTAGTGATGTCAAAGACAGTGAAGTTTAAAAAGCATGTAAAGGCATAAAACTTCATGAAATGAGAGCAGGAAAAAGTGATTTTTTATATTTTTTTATATTTTATAATATAATATTACATATTTAAAATATATGTGTGTCACTAAAATAAATAGCGCAAGTTTTAAAAATGCTGATTCCAATTAGTAGTTTAATGATCTTGAACATGTTACTTAAATTCTACCCTTATCTATAAAAGAGATATTAACTATATCTCATTTAGTTATTATGAGAATTAAATGAGAACATACTAAAGAGTTAAAGGATTAAAATGAGGGCACCTGGGTGGCTCAGTCGTTAAGAGGCTGCCTTCAGCTCAGGTCATGATCCCAGGGTCCTGGGATGGAGCCCAGTATCAGGCTCCCTGCTCGGGAGGGAAGCCTGCTTCTCCCTCTCCCACTCCCCCTGCTTGTGTTCCCTCTCTCGCTGTGTCTCTCTCTGTCAAATAAATAAATAAAATCTTTAAAAAATTTTTTAAAAATAATAAAGGATAAAAATGCATATATGAAGTACCAGGCAAGGTGCCTGTCACCCAGTAAGCATTTAATAAATGTGAATTCCCTTTCCTCTCCCTTCCCTGTTCCATCCTTAATCCTAGTTCTGAATGCTGCAAATTAAGAATATTTTTTTCTTCTTTATGATAGCTTTTCAGTTAACCAAATCTTCCCCAGGGCAAAATATATAAAGTCTTTCAGGTTTCCCATGGAACACGGCATCAAGATCTCCCTGGTTACCTTTTTTAAAGTTTAGCCTTAATTGCCATCCAAACTGTCAAAGACCTGCTAAAACACAATAGCAAAAAATGTACACAATATTAAATATATAATCTAACTAGGACAAAATTGAATAGGACTATTATTTCCCATAATCTGGATATAAAGAACATAGTTTCTGATCTTCTAAGCATACTAAATGTATCTATAATTTTGAAAGCTGGAACATGAAACTTGACACAAGGTAAACTGATATTAGACCCCATTCAAATAAGCTGAAATGCTAAGTACTAGGGGGATGTGCGAATTTCTAGGATAATATCTCTTTTGATAAATGTTCCTTTTTTGTTGTTGTTGTTCCTATTTTAAGAAGACCTGAACATGACCACTTAGGTCAGATAGGCCACTTTTTTTTTTTTTTTAAAGATTTTATTTATTCATTCATGAGAGACAGAGAGAGAGAGAGAGGCAGAGGGAGAAGCAGGCTCCCAAGGAGCAGGGAGCCCGATGCGGGACTCGATCCCAGGACCCTGGGATCATGACCTGAGCCGAAGGCAGACGCTTAACCATCTGAGCCACCCAGGCGCCCTTTTTTTTTTTTTTAAGATTTTATTTATTTATTGGACAGAGACAGAGAGAGACGGAACACAAGCTGGGAGAGTGGGTGAGGGAGAAGCAGGCCTCCCGCTGAGCAGGGAGCCCGATGCGGGGCTCAATCCCAGGACCCTGGGATCATGACCCAAGCTGAAGGCAGACACTTAATGACTGAGCCACCCAGGTGGCCCACCACCGCCCCTTTTTTTAAGATTTTATTTATTTGTCAGAGAGAGAGAACACAAGCAGGGAGAGCGTCAGGCAGAGGGAGAAGCATACTCCCTGCTGAGCAAGGAGCCCAATGCAGGCTTCAATCCCAGACCCTGGGATCATGACCCGAACCAAAGACAGACACTTAACTGACTGAACCACCCAGGCATCCCAACTCATCTCTTCTAATAAAGTGAGGTAGAAGGCTATTTCAGAGACTGTGGGAAAGAAAGCAATCAAGAGGAAAGAGGAAGTTAGTTCTGGGGCTAGGGTAGGCTATTCTATAGTTTACATTACAAAGGTCAAAGGAGGAATATGATAAAAGGGAAAACAAAATTAATAACATGAAGTATTATCAAAAAATATTCCCGGGCACCTGGGTGGCTCAGTTGGTTGCGCTTCTGCCTTCTGCTCAGATCATGACCTTGGGATCCTGGGATCATGACCTGAGCTGAAGGCAGACACGTAAACGACTGAGCCACCCAGACACCCCTAAATAAAAAAAATCTTAGAAAAAAATATTCCCCCCAAAATATTTTTATTCAACATTGTTTCCTTCTTGAATGTATTATTTCCACTAATGGGAATATTTTATAGCCATTAAAAATGACAGCTACGATAAGCACACAAAGATATATGTATAAGAGTATTAACTTACACATTGTCATTATCAGTAACAGGATAAAACTAGAGACAATCCAAATGTCCATCAATAGGGATAGGTTAAATTGTACACCCATATAATTTAATATTATATAGTCATTAAAAGAACGAGGTCGGGGCGCCTGGGTGGCTCAGTCGTTAAGCGTCTGCCTTCAGCTCAGGTCATGATCCCAGGGTCCTGGGATCGAGCCCCGCATCGGGCTCCTTGCTCCGCGAGAAGCCTGCTTCTCCCTTTCCTACTCCCCCTGCTAGTGTTCCCTCTCTCGCTGTGTCTCTCTCTGTCAAATAAGTAAATAAAATCTTTAAAAAAAAAATTTTTTTAAATAAATAAATTAATTAATTAATTTAAAAAAATTTAAAAAAAAGAACGAGGTCAATTCTATACCTAACATAGAAAGATGTCCAAGTTTCACTGTTCAGTGATAATAGCAAGTTGCAAAATAGATTGAATAGTGGGATCTTTTTTTTTTTTTAGTATAACAGTGAACATTATATCCTCTTATCTACAAAAGAGAGATAAATATTAACTATATCTCACTGGGTTATTATGAGAATTAAATGAGTATATGCTTAGAAAACGATTTAGAGGAATATATACACTAAACTGTCACCCTGGTGGAGGAAGTAATTATAAGACACTCATTTTTTTTATGGAATACATTCAGTATAGTGGTTTCTTACAATGATCATGCATTACTTTTATTTCAAAAATGAAGGTAAGGGGCGCCTGGGTGGCTCAGTCGTTAAGCGTCTATCTTCGGCTCAGGTCATGATCCCGGGGTCCTGGGATTGAGCCCCACATCGGGCTCCAGCCCCACATCGGGCTCCCTGCTCCGCGGGAAGTCTGCTTCTCCCTCTCCCACTCCCCCTGCTTGTGTTGCCTCTCTCGCTGTCTCTCTCTCTGTCAAATAAATAAATAAAATCTTTAAAAAAAAAAAAAAAGAAGATAAAAAGGTGGAACTAAAAACTATTTCTTCATCCCTCCTCCAATAGTAGCTTAGACCACATGAGAATAGTGGCTTAGACCACATTTATGATATATGTGAAATGGGAAGAGGGAAGGGCAAAGAATGTAAAAATTGAATAGTCAGTGATTCAAAAAATTTTTTAAGATTTTATTCATTCATTTGAGAGGGAGAGAGTGAGTGAGAGAGCGAGAGAGAGACAGAGACAGAGTGCACAAGTGGAGGGAGGGGCAGAGGGAGAAGCAGACTCCCAGCTAAGTAGGAAGCCCAATGGGGGGCTCCATCCCAGGACCCTGAGATCAGGACCTGAGCCAAAGGCAGATGCCCAACCAAGTGAGCCAACCAGGTGCCCCCTTAGTATGGCTTTTAAAGACTATGCTCTATTAAAACTGGCCTAATCATACCCCAGACTTAACCCACCTTTCAAGTGCAGCTTTCCCTTCCTATCTCAGCTGAAGTGATACTCACCTCATTCTAGCTGTTATACTCAGTTAATGTTTTCTTGGTCTTCCTATCTCCACTCTTGCACCTGTTCCAATCTATTCTCCAAGGGGAGTAAACTTTTGAGAACTCTTCATGTGTGATACAAAGGCTCTTTCTTATTTGGCCTCATCCCTTATCTCTACCCTCATCTCTCTCTACTCCTTTCCACAAACAAAATCTACTCCAGACACAGAGAATTACTTGTAGAGCTCTGCTCACACTTTAATGCCTATACAGGTAACATTCTTTCTCCCTGGCACGTTCTTCCTGACCTATTCTACATAGCTCTCTCAGTAATCATCTCACGTGGGAAGTGTCCTCTGACCCCTCAATCTCCTTTTTGTGTGTGTGCGTGCTTTGATAATGCCTTGCACAAATCTCTGCTGTTACCGTAATTACACAGTATTTCAATTGTTTATCCATCTCTTTCACTGGACTATGAGCTCTATAAGGACTTAGACTCAAACTTACTCACCTCCAAATGAACTGTGGCATATAAATTTCAATCCTACCATATCAAAATTTACAGTAGAGAAAAAAATGAAAATAAGTAGGCCATTCAGATTCCATACTTTCTATGTAAAAGCATATTCATTTTTTCATTCACTCAGTCAACAAACATTTATTTAGTACCTACTAGGGGCCAGGCACTTTGCCAAGCCCTAGAGAGTTGGTGATGACAATACAGACATAAACACAGAAAGCACAAAAAGAATTCTGAAAGGGTACACCCAAAATGTTAAAATTGGCCATTAACATTTAGACTTTAGGGAAGATGTGAATAATTTATATCTTTTCCTTTAAAATCACCTCTATTTTCCTATTGTACCTTAATGAAAATGCATTAATTTATAATCACACACACATACATATATATGTGAGGTGTCCTCCCAAATTACAAATTCCTACCCATCAGTAGAAATACAATACCCATGGTAATAATGTATAAATTTGTGAATCATAGCTAATGTGAAAGCAAAACAAATTTTGAGAACTTTTAATCAGATTCTAATTAAAGAATTCTAATATGGGGGGCCTGCATGGCTCAGTTGGTTGAGCGCCTGCCTTTGGCTCAGGTCATGATCCTGGAGTCCCGGATCGAGCTCTGCATCAGGCTCCCTGCTTCTCCCTGTCCCCTCCCGCAACTCAGTCTCGCTTTCTCTCTCTCTCTTTCTCTCTCAAATAAATAAAATCTTTTTTAAAAAAATTTTAAAAATAAAATTTAATTTAAAAAAAAAATTCTAATATAAAGAGCAAAACTAAAGTATGCAAAAATACTTCAGGATTTCCACAGTCCCTACTTTTGAAAAAGATCCCATGCAAATTGTCTGAGGAAAACAATGACCACAACATCAATACCACCAGTTTTCCACACTGCAGAAAGAAAATTATGTCATTGTATTCCACTTAATGCAGAAGAGATGACAGCCTCTCTACAATTTATTCAGAAGACAAATTAATAAATAACACCATATTTCATCTGTATAATGATTTACAGTTTATAGTTCACAAAGTACTTTGACCTTCAAAATAACTGTTTTCTTGTTCCCACTGGATAGATAAAAAGTGAAGGATGAAAATGGAGAAGGCCTTTCTAACTATGACTCAAAATCCAAAAGCCATAAAAGAAAAGATTAAGAAATTTGTCTACATAAAAAAGAAAAATTTGTCTACATAAAAATACATGTAAATCTAAAAGTTTTTCATGGGAATAAAATAAAAGAAGTCAGAAGACAAATATCAAAATGGGAAAATATTTGTAACACATAATACATACCACAGGAAAAAATATATCACATATGTATGAACTATATAAAGTATATATGTGTGTATGTACATATGTATAATATATAAAAAGACACATAGAAATTAATAGAAAAGAGACCTATGACAACAGATAAATAAGAATTTAAACAGGTAGTTTATAGAAAATGAAATATGAATAACTAAAACAACATAAAAAGATGCTTAACTTTAACATTATTTTTTAAAACTTAAAACTACTCTGGGTACCATTTTTCTCTATCAGACTGGCAAAAATTCAACTTTGATAACAGCAAAGCATAATATTAACAACGCTGATCCTAGAGCCAGAGTGCTTAGTTTGAATTTCTGCCACAGTACCTGTATGATCTGGGCAAGTCTCTTAAATTCTCTTCCTCAATTTATTCACCTGAAAAATAGAAACAATAATAGTACCTATCTCAAAGGGATATTAGTAAGATTAAATGAAGTAATATATATAAAGCAGTTTGAATAGTATCTAGCACATAGTTAGCACCTTGTAAGTATTAGCTATGATACAGCTAAGGTTGGTGAGTGAACAGGCAATGTATATTAGAACAACCTCTAAGGAAAGCAATTTGGCAAAATTTCATAGTTATAAATGCATATATCCTTTGACTTAGAAATCCCACTTTCTGGGGTGCCTGACAGCACCTGCCTTCGGCTCAGGTCATGATCCCAGGGTCCTGGGATCAAGCCCCGCCTGCCTTGAGCTCCCTGCTCAGCGGGGAGTCGGCTTCTCCCTCTCCCTTTGCCCCTGCCCCCGCTCATGCTCTCTCTCATGCAGGCACTCTCACTCAAATAAATAGAATCCTTTTTTTTTAATAAAGATTTATTTATTTATTTGAGAGAGAGAGCGCACGGAGGGGCAGAGGGAGACAGAAAGGAAGAATATTAAGCAAGATCCACGCCCAGTGCAGAGCTCAACACAGGCTCAATCCCACGACCCCCAGATCATGACCTGAGCCAAAATCAGAAGTCCGATGCTTAACCAACTGAGCCACCCAGGTACCATAATAAATAGAATCTTTAAAAGAAAAAGAAAAAAAAAGAGGGGCACCTGGGTGGCTCAGTCAGTTAAGTGCCTGCCTCCGCTCAGGTCACGAACTCGGGGTCCTGGGATCAAGCCCTGCATCGGGCTCCCTGCTCAGCGGGAAGTCTACTTCTCTCTCTCCCTCTGTCACTCTCCCTGCTTGTGCTCTCTCGCTTTCTCTCTGTCAAATAAATAAATAAAATCTTTTTTTAAAAAGCAATTAAAGGGGCGCCTGGGTGGCTCAGTCGTCAAGCGTCTGCCTTCAGCTCAGGTCATGATCCCAGGGTCCTGGGATGGAGCCCAGCATCAGGCTCCCTGCTCCGCGGGGTGCCTTCTTCTCCCTCTGCCACTCCCCCTGCGTGTGTTCCCTCTCTCGCTGTGTCTCTCTCTGTCAAATAAATAAATAAAATCTTTAAAAAAATTCTAATTGTTTTTTAATATTTATTTATTTATTTTTAAAAGATTTTTAATTGCTTTTTAATATTTATTTATTTTTAAAAGATTTTATTTATTTATTTGATAGACAGAGACACAGCGAGAGAGGGAACACAAGCAGGGGGAGTGGGAGAGGGAGAAGAAGGCTTCCCGCAGAGCAGGGAGCCTGATGCTGGGCTCCATCCCAGGACCCTGGGATCATGACCTGAGCCGAAGGCAGATGCTTGACGACTGAGCCACCCAGGCGCCCCAAAAGCAATTAAAAATTTTTTTTTAATTATCACAAGTAGGCCTCTAACTGAAACAACCACCCACTCTGAGTGCTCAGCAAAAATACTACTAATGAGACCACACTGAAGTCATCTCCATATGATGACTTGGAAAATAGTATAATACCCATTGTTGGTCCAAAACAGTCAGCATCACCCACACTATACATTGTAATAATCGGGCTTCACTTACTGGAAGGAGATGAAATTCTCATAAAGGCCTTTATCATAGATTTCAAATTCCAACACAAAGTTCATTTTGCTGAACAATGAAGTGTACAACACTAAGAATATATCTACAAACACTTTCACATAGGGAAAAAAAAACATTAAATCAAGTCAGCTTTCTACTCTAAGTAAGCCAGGGAATGAGTACATGTAAATATGTAATTTTCCGGGCGCCTAGGTGGCTCAGTTGGTTAAGCGACTGCCTTCGGCTCAGGTCATGATCCTGGAGTCCCCGGATCGAGTCCCAAATCGGGCTCCTTGCTCAGCAGGGCGTCTGCTTCTCCCTCTGACCCTCCCCCCTCATGTGCTATCTCTCTCTCATTCTCTCTCTCAAATAAATAAATAAAATCTTTAAAAAAAAAATACGTAATTTTCCTTTTACAATTAACATAAGCACAGGGACACCTGGGTGGCTCAGTCAGTTAAGCGTCTCCCTTGGACTCAGGTCACGATCCCAATGTCCTGAGATCAAGTCCCACATCCGGCTCCTTGCTCAGCAGGGAGCCTGCTTCTCCCTCTGCCTGCCACTCCCCCTGCTTGTGTGTGTGCGCTCTCTCTCTGTCTGACAAATAAATAAATACTTTAAAAAAAATTAACATAAGCACGAAATGTTGTTGGGGATTCTGGGGTAGAGAGTCCCTAGCTTAGTCTCCCAACATATACACTTTTAAACACAATTGAATAGGCCCACCAAAAGATTTTTGAGACCATCCCCATTATACATCTGTACGAGAGAATAAGATATCATAGATCCAGGGCACAGGAACTTGACATTAATTCGCACAAACATCTATATCACCTAGTACTACTTTCTTTTTTTTAAGATTTTATTTATTTATTTGTCAGAGAGAGAGAGAGAGAGAACACAAGCAGGAGCGGCAGGCTCCCGATGTGGGACTCGATCCCAAGTCCCTGGGATCATGACCCAAGCCGGAGGCAGGTGCCTAACCCACGGAGCCACCCAGGCATCCCCTAGTACTACTTTCTAACAAGTAACAAGGAACCTCCAATTCAATCCTGGGTCCCTCAGTTCTGAGCAGCCCCACCTATAGAACCCAGTATCTCCTCTGTTCCATTTCCTGCTATCATACTAGGCAATTATGACATCCATACCAATGACATATTCAACATACTTCACAGTCCCGTAACCTCCTACTACTTCAATAACCTGTACTTCCATTCCCCTTCAACAGCACTATAACAGTTATATCCTGTTTTGTTTTGTTTAAGATTTTATTTATTTATTTGACAGAGAGAGAGCACAAGCAGGGGGAGCTGCAGAGGGAGAGGGAGAAGCAGGCTTTCCGCTGAGCAGGGAGCCAGATGCAGGGCTCAATCCCAGGAGCCTAAGATAATGACCTGAGCCGAAGGCAGACGCTTAACTGACTGAGCCACCCAGGCACCCCTATACCCTATTGTTGTTTTTTTATCTTGAAATAATGAACTCTCAGCTGTCCCATTCTATATTTATTTTTTTTTGTAGTAATCTCTAAACTAATTGTGGGGCTCAAACTCACAACCCCAAGAGCCACATACTCCTCCTCTGACTGAGCCAGCAAGGCACCCCTCCCCTTCTGTATTTCTTAAAGAACCTGGTCTTCAACCACATTTCTGATTGTCTCCTTATTCTCCAAGTACACTGGCCCTTCTGAAGGTTTTACTTCTTAAAACCCCAGCTTGGACTCTCAGACTCCATCATAATTCCCACACTATCACTAGCATTGTAAAGTTACTCTCCTTTTTATCTTCCTTTCTCATATATTCCAATTCTGGATCAACCCAACCATCTTTTCTGCACTCCCACTCTTAGGCTGCTGGAGAAAGTGTAAAATCCATGCTACTGGGCCCCATTACAAATACATTATTTCTAACTTTTACTAGGCCCTCAATGGTGTCAGCAATCTTTTTTTTATCCTTAATCTATTTTCATTTTCCATTGAAGATTTCCATGGCCCTAATACTCACCATAGTTCCTTCAGTCTCCAGAAATAATTGACTTCTCTACAGATAACTAATCACATCAAGAAAATAAGACCATCTGTCACACTCCCCCACGTTCTTTTCCTTCTACCACAACATTATCCATCTTAACTTCTATCCTTTTAGTATCAAAGAATGAAATGCCCTGGGGCGCTGCTCATGCTCTCGCTCACTATCTCTGTCTCCAATAAATAAAATCTTAAAAAAAAAAAAATGAAATGCCCAACATATTTCCTAGATAAAATTTCCCCTCAACCTACAAAACTGTTTCACCCATACTAAAAAAAAACCCACACACACGTGCCATAGTGGAAAGTTCAAATTCTTGCCTACAGGCTTCCCAGTTGTAAAAGAGGAATACTGATACCTAAACCACAAGGCTGGTGTGATCTATAAAGCATCTTTACAGTACCTGACATAGAGTATATTCTCAATAAAGACATTACCAGCAGCTCTCTTTCACAACCACACTTGCTGAAAGAGTAATTTTCCTCACTGCCTCCCATTTGTTCCTCAATCCATCTCACATTGCCACCATTGCACAATTCAAAGTGTCTTTCAGAGGGAAAAAGTGATCTCCTAATTGCTAAATTCAGTGGTTTCTTTCTAATCATCATTCTACTTGAGCTTTGCATCACCTAACAGTGATGGTCATCCCCTCCCATATTGAAACCCTTCTTCCTTTGGTCTCTATTATAATGCTATTCTATTCTTATTCTTGTCCCATTCCTTTAACCTCTGTTTCTCAGTGTCTATTACCCTTCAAACAATGATGCTCCTTCTGGTCCACAGCCCTTTTCTTCTTTCAGTATTACCATCCCATACTAAGTCTTCAAATATCCCTGTTTTATATTCTCTGTTGACCCTCAAATTTATGTATTCAGTTCCAACCTCACTCCCAATTTTCAGACCCAAATTTCCAGCAAACCACAGTGATATCTGAAAAATACCTCAAATTAAACATGTCCAAAACGAAATTAATTACCTTCCCTCAAAACTGCTTCTTTATGTTCCCTATTACAATTAACACTACCAATGCATCCCACCAACGAAGTCAGAAACCTCCACTAACCCTCTCAACTCTGGAAACTTCATGGAACTGAAACCCCCTGGAAGTGCATGCCACCCTCTTCATTTTCCTACCACTACTCCAGTTCACCCCCTCTGACCTGGATTAGCACACTGGTTTCCTGCCTATCTAGGCTTTCTGCCTCAACACTGTCTTCACTTTCAATTCTTCCTCCACATGCTCACCAGAGATAATCAATCACACCAAACTCCTGCTTACAAAACTTTCAGTGGCTCCCCATACCTACAGAATAGAGTCCAAATTCTTCAGCAAGGTTTTCTCAGAGTTATAAACGGCAAGGTCTCTAAATCAGACAAACATGGGTTTCATTTCTAGCTAAATCTAAATACCAGAGTCTTCCAAGTGAAGTGTAAAAGACAGAAGAGGGAAAAGGAAGGATGGGGAGAATAAGGATGACAGGAGGAGGGAAAAGAGAGGGACGCGGTAGTGTCTTGGGGAGGTGTTGGGGGGTGAGGCCAGAGTACTTTAACGTAGAAGGGGAAAGTTTCCAGGGAAGAGTATGTTTGAGGGAAGTAAAGTGAAGGAGTCCAGATCTCTGAGGGACGAGGGAGGCTCTCTGTGTGGAGTTGGAGCTATCTGAAACAAGAGTTCTCCGAGAAAATGAGGGCTTCCTGAGTCTCTCAAGTGAGAAAAGTCCCTGAGAAGAGTCAAGGACCAGGTCCCTGATAACGAAGGAACTTCTAATGGGTTCCCGGCCTCTGAGGCGAGGAAGCGGGGGTAGGGGGGAGGCTGTCCCGGGTCCCTGAGGAAAGTGAAAAGGTAAGGGAAAGGGATCGAGGAGTATCCCCCAGCCGCTCAGAGGAGGACCTTGGGAAGCGAAGGGGTCCTGTCGGTGCTGAGAGACCCTACCGCCAATGCTCCGGAGCCGTGGCGGTGTAGGAGCCGCGCGCGCGGGCCGGGGCGCCCCGGGCTTGTGCCCTATGCGCTCTCTTGGCGTTACCTGAGGCGGGACTGAGCAGCCAGAGGGGTGCCGGCGCGGGCGGGAGGCGGAGGCAGCAGCAAAGTGGGAGCATAGTAGCCCTCACAGCTCGGAAGCGGCAGAGGCTCTTAGCCTGCGGAGGTGGTGGGGATCCCTCGCGCAGAAGCCGGCGACTCGGCGGAACTAACGGCAGCGAAGGACGAGGAGGCTACTGCCATGGCCCCGCAGTCGGGACCGTTCCCCCCGTCCGTTTGGCGGGGCCAGGAGGATGATCCCAACGGCGAGCCAGAAAAGGCAGCTGAACCTCCGCTGAGCTCCGCGGCCGCGAGCGACTGAAACGCCTGCCCAGCCAGGCAGGGGGACTTGGGCGGGGCTTAAGGTGAGCACGCCCCTCTCCTCAAGCCTCCGAGCAGCCAATCAATCGTCAATCTTTGATAAACGAGCTAGTGGAATTACCCAATTAGCATTAGGAATGCCACGTGGTATGAGGGTGGCCTCAATAGGCGTCCGGGAAAGCCAATCAACAGCCCTAGGCGCCAACTCTGGAAGACTGTAAGACGAAGAGAACCAATAGGAAGGAAGAGGAGGTTAAAAACAGAAGGGGCAGTGTGTTGGGAAGGCGGAACCAAGGAGGAGGGAATACACCTGGGGGAAACCCAAGTCCCAAGCCTCCACCGCGGGGGGGGGGGGGCGGGACAGTAAACACGAGAGAGAACAATCATTGGTAATTAATAAAACCAACAGAAAATGGATTCCACTGACGCGGCTTTTCGGTTGGTAAAGGGTATAGCTAAGTAAGGACTACCTGAATAAAGAAAACCGATATGAACGCAGAATCCTGCAGGACCTCAGTATAGTGGAAAAACTGATATATAAACTATTATTAGCTACTTGAGATAGTAAGAGCAATGGGTAGGGTTAAAATGCTGAGGCAGCTATTCATCTAGACTGAGATTTGATTTGGTGAAGGCTTCTTGGAGGTGATAACACTTGGGCTGGCTTGAAAACTGAAATTTTTGGAAAAAGCTGCATACGGAATAAGAATTCTGTTCAACATGCACATATTTCCTTCCTCGTGCTTTCCATATACCTGGACTTCAGGTGCTCATAATCTCACGCCTGAGCAGATTGGAACAGGGCTAGAGCTTCCAGGGCGAGAGCAGGCAAAGAAACACTGGAGTATGGGCCTTCCTGCACCAGTACTCCCTTGGATAAGAGACCTCTTTTCAGACATCTTTAGACGTGCCTCCTACTGTAAGGGTCTTGACAGATGAGTGGGATTTGAATAGGAGTATAGGTGGTGTGCATTCCTGCGGCAATAAAGTTTAAGAAATGTATGATTTCATTCATATGTGGAATCTAAAAAACAACGAATGAATAAACAAAAAGCATAACCAGACCTGTAGCCTGGTTATGGAGGCTACATATGGAGAACAAACTGATGGTTGCTGGAGAGGACAGGGACACAATGGGTGAAGGGGAGTGACAGGCTTTCAGTCATGGAATGAATAAATCATGAGAATAAAAGGCACAGCATAAGGAATGTAGTCGATGATATTATATTAGCATTGTGTGGTAACAGATGGTAGCTACACTTGTGGTGAGCATATCATAATGTATAAACTTGTCCAATCACTATGTTGTACACCTGAAAGTAATGTATTATTGTGTGTCAACTACACTTAAATTAAAAAAAATTTTATTGGTATTTAACTAACAAAACAAACAAACAAAAAAAATTTTTAAAGATATGTGATAGGAGACAACAATAGAGGTTAAATGTGGGCTTAAATGCCTAATTTGTCCTTTCTATTTTATGCTGTGAGAACTGTCAAAGGTTCTTGAGCAGAATAGCCTTAACAGGATACTGTTTTAGTTAGATTAATTGGTAGCTCACAGTATCTCCAAAAGGAGAAAAAAAATCACCCCAGCCCAGTACCATTGGCCCAAAGCCTTTTCTGTATCATTCTTATGGCAATACATAATGTGCTGCCACCTGGTGACAGTTCAAATACCATTGTTCCACACTGCTATTGAATTTTTCTGTTGTTAGAGCCCTGGCACTCTTGCAAACCTGTCTCCCACAAAGCCTGATGCAAAGTAGTTGATAAATAAGTACAGCACTTGTACCAAGTAGAATTGAATAATGCCATCATACCAGATGTATTATTTGCCCAAAGAAAGATGTAAAAGACAAGGATTACTTGTACCTTGAGTAGGAAGATGAGCCTTGATGGCAAGTATTTAATTCTTTGAACAAGTTCTGTTTGACCCAAGCCTGATCTCTACCATTCCACTCTCAGCAATCTCTTTTCTCTTTTAAGATTTATGTATTTATTTGAAAGAGAGGGAGAGATTGAGGGGGGAGGTATAGAGAGTGGGAGAGAATCTCAAAGCAGACTCCCCACTTAATCCCATGACCCTGAGATCATGAGAAAGAGTTGGACGCTTGACTGACTGAACCATCCAGGTGCCCCTCAGCAATCTCCTTAATACTGAGGGGAAAGAACCAAGGAATGCCTTACAGCTATTCAGGTGTCAAAGGTCCACTCTTCATGACCTGTCTGCTACTTAGGCCAAGGCCTTGAATATACCCCATAACAGGAAGTAGTTCCTACCTACTCATTTCACCCTTTTATTATGCTTTTATTTCAGATAATTGTCTCCTCTTCCCAGCTAGATGGAGCTAAGAGCTGGGACCCTTATGAGCCCACTGTACATCTTAGCTGAGGGCAAATACATACCAGGGCTGGTATGTACTATGCTCAATAAATATCCACTATCCTTTGTCTATATTTAGCAGTGGAAGAGACCTCATGAGATCTTAGTGGGATGCTGCTGCTTCTAAGGAAATCTTGGACTGCATTGTCTAGAATACATAATCTAGGTAAGGTGAAAGTAAAGCTGCCCTTAGTCTACATAGAAAGATATACTTCCAACCAAGTGCGGGAAGGATTAGAACCAATAGCCACAAGGCCTATTTTTTAATATAATAGGAAATATCAGAGTACATCACTTCTAGTGATTCAATGAGTATTAAATCATGAAATCTGGGGGCGCCTGGGTGGCTCAGATGGTTAAGCGTCTGCCTTCCGCTCAGGTCATGATCCTGGGGTCCCAGGATCGAGTTCTGCACAGGCTCCCTGCTCAGCGGGTGGTCTGCTTCTCCTTTTCCCTCTGTGCTCACGCGCTCTCGCTCTCTCTCTCTCAAATAAATAAATAAAATCTTTTAAAAAAATAAATCATGAAATCTGTTTTATTTAGTAAATATATACATGTATATATCATTTAACAAATATATACATGTATATTTACCACAATGTAAACTGTATTTCTTTTTTTTTTTTTTTTTTTTTTTTTTAAAGATTTTATTCATTCATATGACAGAGAGAGACAGCGAGAACAGGAACACAAGCAGGGGGAGTGGGAGAGGGAGAAGCAGGCTTCCCGCCGAGCAGGGAGCCCGACGTGGGACTCGATCCCAGGACCCCGGGATCATGACCTGAGCCGAAGGCAGACACCTAACGACTGAGCCACCCAGGCGCCCCAACTGTATTTCTTACCAGAGGTCTCAATCAAAAAATTTTAAAAGCCACTGGATTAGAGGCAGAAACTGAAAGAAAAGAGATTAGGAAACTACTACAAAAATGCAAGCTGGGTTGGGCTGCTGAGGATGAAGCAGTGTGGCGGGACTGGAGTAAGCCTTAAGAGGCAGAAGCTGACGATGAGGAAAGGAAGCCTTCTACTACTCAGGTCCAAGGCCTACCTGAATGCCTCGCTCTCCTCTGCATCCCCATAGCAACACTGCCCCAGAGCACTGTCCTACCTCATTCTACCCACCAGAACGGGAGCTCCCATCTTCTTCCAAGTTCCACTAAGCACAGGGCTTGCACTCAGAAGGTACAGCTATAAATATCTATGAACTTGGATTTCAGAGAGAGAGAGATGGCAGGAAGCAGTCAAGTAACAGGAGAAAGAAAAGGTACAGTTAAGTCTATCCCATGTAGGTGCTGATTCACAGAAGATATCAGGGAGGGTTAAAACATTTTATTGCAGTTGGTGGACAGGGATGGGCAGGCAGTGACAAGCCTCAGTAGGGAGGGCAGATACCAACTAGATCAAGAAGTGGGGCAGGGGGCCCAGAAACAAGGCCTTGGAGGGGAAGGTGAGCAAAACTACTCTTTCAAGTCCTTACAGGTCACTCAGGAACATTGTGAGGCCCTTAAAGAAGAGGTTCTCCTGCTCAAGGCTCTGGGCCTAGAGCTGTAAGCTGCTGGGCTCCAGTTTAGAAAGTGTGCTCCTCTGGAGATCTAAGAGGAGAGAAAAGGAAGAGAAAACAAACCATCAGCAAGCACTATGATACACATAGAACTAAGCCCTGGGCCTGTCTGATGGGGAGGAACAGACAGGCCTAACTTGGGACAAGTAATAACAGAGGATGATGGACTCACCAAAAAAGAGGCAGAGATTCCATCTACCCAGTGCCAAACAATTAGGCAGCAGACACCCACACACCATTCAGATTCAGCCTCACCCAGTCCTGGGATCCCTGCCCTTACCCCCACCTAGCTTCCTTAAAAGTTCCCAGCCACTCTTACTGTCCAGAAGACTGACTTCAGAGCTAGATGAAGAAAGAGATGTGGCAAAGGTGGCAGCCACAGGCAGCTTAGATTGGAGGATGTGAACGGAGGTCCTGGAAAGGGGAACAGAATCAGAGGCAGAAATGGTGATTGTGGAGGCGCCTGGGTGGCTCAGTCATTAAGCGTTTGCCTTCAGCTCGGGTCATGATCCCAGGGTCCTGGGATCAAGACCCGCATCGGGCTCCCTGCTCAGTGGGAAGCCTGCTTCTCTGTCTCCCACTCCCCCTGCTTGTGTTCCCTCTCTCACTGTGTCTCTCTCTGTCAAGTAAATAAATAAATAAAATCTTTTAAAAAAAAAAATGGTGATTGTGGGACAAGGGGACCCTCCCAGCACAGAACTGTCCTCCATCCTGAGGCCAGGACTCCAGTCTCCTCCCTCTTCATCCTCTGAACATACCTCAGTGACCCTGTATCAAGTAAAGAATGCCCAGTACTATTTTATAGGATGTAATCCAGATATTCATACCACCCTACCAACCCATGCCAAATCTAGGATAGTTGAGGGGCACCTGAATGGCTCAGTTGGTTGAGCGTCCGACTCTTTTTTTTTTTTTTAAGATTTTATTTATTTATTTGACAGGGAGAGAAAGACACAGAGAGAGAGGAAACACAAGCAGGGGGAGTGGGAGAGGGAGAAGCAGGCTTCCCGCGGAGCAGAGAGCCTGATGTGGGGCTCGATCCCAGGACCCTGCGACCATGACCTGAGCCAAAGGCAGACGCTTAACGACTGAGCCACCCAGGCGCCCGAGCGTCCGACTCTTGATTTCAGCCCGGGTCATGATCTCAGGGTTGTAGGGTCAAGACCCACACTGGGCTCTGCACTCAGCGCGGAGTTCTCTCTCTCAGCGCTTGAGATTCTCTCTCTCCCTCTCCCTTTGCTCCTCCCCCTGCTCAAGCTCACTCTCTCTCTCTCTCAAATAAATAAATAAAATCTTTTTAAAAAAATCTAGGATAGGGCACCTGGGTGACTCGTCGTTAAGCGCCTGCCTTCGGCTCAGGTCATGATCCCAGGGTCGTGGGATCGAGCCCCAAGTCGGCCTCCCTGCTCTGCGGGAAGCCTGCTTCTCCCTCTCCCACTCCCCCTGCTTGTGTTCCCTCTCTCACTGTGTCTCTCTCTGTCAAATAAATAAAATCTTTAAAAAAAAAAAAATCTAGGATAGCTGAACTTTGGTCCCCAATGCCTGGCCTCTGAGACAAATCCCTTCCACTGCCATAAGCACCTGCAACCCCTGACCTATGGAGGTTGTGTTTATGCCGGGCATCCTGTGCCTCTGTCCTGGCAGCCTCCAGGGTGTGACCCTTGCCCTCCTGCCACTTTGCAACTGCTCCAACATCTGCCAGACCACAGACCCAGGTAGGACCAAACCTCTCCCTCTGCAGGAGGAATCCCCCTCCCCACCATTGGCGTATTCAGCACACATGGAACTCTCATGTGGGCAATGACATTTTCTCAACCTGGAGAAGAGAGCTTGGGAAGAAGAGCTTGGGAGGGAGGTAGAGTCACCACAGGCAAGAGAGGAATAGATAGGGGTAGAAAAGAATATCCTGGCCTACCTGCAGAACAGAAAAGACAGAGAAGAAAGGAAGGGGCCTCCACAGGGAGATATGAAGAGATAGGTCTGATCCTAGTCCTACCTTCCAGCTGTGGGCCTAAGCTTGCTGCCCCTCAGCCATCTGCTTCAGCAGCAGCTCCTGGTGCTGGCCTTCAGATGAGAGAAAAATGTAAGGAAGCTATTCTCCAACTTCTTTCCTTTCCCCTCCCTGCCTTGTGCCTAGCCTGGTGCTGACAACTGAGACAGAGTATTCTGGTGTAGCTATTGGGAAGCTTCCAAGCTGACTGGGGAGACTGGACTCACACCATGGAGGTAAGACAAAACACTTGGCCAGACTTCTGAGCAGCTCAAGCAATCAGAGCTATGGCCACTTACTGGGATAGCAAAAAGACTCTCCAGAAAAGAGAACAGGTGAATTTGTACCCACCCCCATCTTTTACTCACTCAGCTGGTCCCACAGCAGCTTCAGCTCCTCCCAAAGAAGCTCTGATTCCTCCCACAGGAGTTGCCGCCTACACAGATGACAGCCATGTTAACCTAAAGCCCATCAACAAGCCCAGAGGACACTACCAGGAGTTAGAGGCCTGAAGAAGGAGAGAACTTGCCCATCACATACTCATTCTGCAGCTCTTGGTGAAGGCCACTAGAAGCACTGCACTTTCGTGGTCCTGTTTGTATTTGGGCTTGGGCCTGTTCCTGCACCTGGCTTTGAAGGCCCTGCAGTTCCCTTCTCAGCTCCTCCAGGCGTTGCTCCAGGAGGAGGGCCCTCTGCTCTGGGCCTCCCTGCAGCAACCTTAGTGATGCTGTAGTGGGACAAGTTGAGCGTCAGCCCTCCTGAGAGCTTTACACATGAGCCTAGACACTCCCCTTGCAAATCAAGACATAAGTAAGTGCACAGGAGGTGTGTAACAAAATCGTGTGCGTACATAATGAGCTATGCATATGAAAAAAAGAACTGGCCAGATACCTTCCAGGGCACAGATCTGGTATTTCTGCTGCTCTCGCTCTTCCAGCAGCCCCTGTACGGCCTGTCTTAGTGCCTCAGTCACCTACCCAGGCAAGAAAAACCACATGAGCTACTGTGTAAAGGGCTTCCCCAACCCCTGATATCCTCATCTCACACAAACACCACACATAAAACCTAGGGGTGCACGCTTTACCTGAGCCTGGGATTGAAGCTGGGATCGGAGAATAGTAACTTCATCCCAGAGAGAAGCTGCTCTTTGGGTCTCAGCCCAACTCAGCCTCTCTGGAACAAAGGGAGTCTCTAGAGCCCAAGGTTGTGGAGCTTGGACACCAGACTATGGAGGCAAGTGATGAAGGGAAATCCAGGTCCCAGCCAGGTCTCCTGTGGAGGGAATAAGTAAGGGACAATTGTGAGGGCTATCTTTGGGGGAAAACACAGATGTTTGTTCAGGAAAGAAAACAGTTGGAATTTGGAAGGAATAGTGGATGGTACAAGCACTGGAAAAAGGCAGATCCTGGAAAGAGAAAAGGCTGGAGGGTAGAAAAGGGACAACACTTACCTGCTGTGGAGACTCCAAGAGGATACAGTCGCTGCTACAAAAGAAACAAGTGCACAGGCCAATAAGCTCTGAGTGTCCCTAAACCCAAAACTCCAAATGGGGGCCCTTAGGCGCCCCCTCACCTTAATCCTGGCCACATTTCCATCAGTAGCATTGAGAAGTGCGTCGAGGTGCTCAAACCAGCTCAGGCTCCTACTCATAACCTTCTGCGAGGCTGCCTCCTGGCGTCTTGTGCCCTTGCTCTCCCAGCCCGGAATACCCGAGGTACAGCCCAATAAAGCCACACGTCAGACAGAGAGTGGGAATCGGGGATGTAATCCTAAAGGTAGGGATGCAGTATCAAGCCGAAACTGGGACTAGTCAGGGGAACAGCGCTTGGGGTAAGTAGGGGAAAAGCGAGATACTCTGGTATGCAGATACTAGGTGGGAGTTGAGAGTGCCAAATCTTGTTCGAGACCTCTCCGGATCCAAGACACAGGCGTCATCTCGCCGAACCTGTGCCAGCGAGTACAGCCGCCACCCGGTTCAAACCCTCTTTATAGACCGGGAAAGTCCGACTTCGGACTTGCAGCCGCAGCGCCACTTGGTCAACTGAGTTCGTCTCTCCCGGAGACAACCGGCGATGGAGGCTACCGAACTACGTTTCTCTGGAAGCGACACGAACATTCAAACCCCCACCGTGAAGCTTGCCGGGAAACTGAGGCTTTCGAATTCTGTAGTTGTTGTCTTCAAGGACCAAGTGAACTACATATCCCAGGATGCATGGCACCGAGTCACCGCTATTCCACCGCTGGTCCCAGTAGTTCTTGGGAAATGGAGTCCGAGCTACCTTGAAACTTAAAGGACCAGGTTATCCTTGAGACTCCATTCCCCAGCAAGCTCTGCGCGTAGCGTGCGCTATGGAGCCTCAAGTCGCAGAACTGAAGCGGACTATCGAGGACACGTTGTGTCCTTTTGGCTTCGAGGTTTACCCGTTTCAGGTTGGTTTATCCCTCCTGCGGTGCGGGGCGAGGTGTATGATTGGCCTGGGTGCTACTGGCGTGAAGCCCCAGTCTTCTGGTCCTTCCCGAGCTCCTCTGGCCCCATGTCCCTCTGACCTATCGGGACAGGGTGTCAACGGCGACTTTGTTAAAAAAGTAGAGAAACGGTCGTACGTTTGTCCTTTTACCCCCATATAATGCCATATTGATGAATGGGAGAAACATAATCCAGTAATCTTGTGGCTCTGCCACCTCCATAATTCAGAGGAAGAAAGTGACCTCTGGAGCCAGTCACTTTAGAAGCTTCCTAAAGGAATTAGGATAGGGCAAGGCCTGGAAGGTTTGCGTAGCTAATATTTAGGCCATCTGAGAAGGGAAGGGCATTCCTGTTGTTGAACAAGCGAACAATTGTCTGGTTTGTTCCATCTATCAACAGAAGGATAATTCATGATATTGCCAATCACCAGCGCTGGGCTGGATACAGAAACTGTGCACTTGCCTGACACAGAAGTCTGGCACCACCACCTACCCTTGTTTACATAGATCCATTTCCCCCTTATCCAGTACCCCCTGTACTGAGCTGTATGCTTGGACAAAGCTAAATCAACTCAGCTTGAGCCCTTTGCCTGATGCTTAAGAGACAGCCCACTTCCACCCTTTCCACTGAGTGGCCCACAGCCGTGCTGGAAAAGAATATAGAGGAAGAGAGGTAGGTTGGTTCTAGCTTAAGGACTAACCAGAAAAAACGGAGTTGAGCTTCATGTGAAAAGAAGGAAAGAGGATTATGTACATCCCAAACATCAGGAACAGCTTGAGTAAAAGTGTGGAGGTAGTGATGGATGGCAGGTATGGAGAGAGTGAGAATGACTGGTGGGTCAGGTAGACCTGGGTGGGTAATGGCAGTTATTGTACTGAACAGAGCCAGTCATCCTGGGCTCCTACTTCTCATCCCTTCCCTCCCCCATATCCAGTCAGACACCAAGCCCTTTAGGAATCTGTTACCTGAATCTCCCAAATCCATTCCCTTCCTTTTAGCCCCTCTATGCTCTGGTCCAGGCCAGTATTCGTCACTTGGATTACTGCAGTAACCTGCTTGCTATCATTGTGTATGCAATCCATCCTCCACACTGCAGCCAGATCTTTCTAAAACTGATGATGTCGGTTTACTCCTTAAATCTTTGATGGCTAGCACCTTGTCACCAAATTAAACCCATATTCCTTAAATTGGTATTCTAGGCCAGCCATAATCTCAAACCTACTGATCTCCACCCCTCTCCAGCTCCCCTTTACAAACCGTTCACTTCTATCGAACTGGACAATTTGCTATTTTCCAAATATGACCTTTTTGCATGTCTTTGTTATTGCTGTGACCTCTTTTTATAATGCATAATGGAATCTCCCTCCTCACATCGTCTGTCAGATTCCTTCCTAGCCTTCAAAACAGCTTCCAAGAAGCCTTTTCTAATTTCACAGGACCCTCATTTGGCCCTGTCATTGCACTAATCACAGTATAATTTCTTTTGGTTCTTAGTTCATGAATCCTCTGCTTCTCTATTCCAAATTCCCTGTCAAATTCCCCCATGGAGAAGTCCCCCGTAAGTATACATCATGCAGCATCTGTATAAATCCACTGACTGAATGAATGAGATGGAGACTGAGGCAAGATGTATGAGGCCTTGAATGCTAGGATAAGGTATGAGCCTAGCAAAGGTCTAAATTGGCCCTCCTGTGTGGCCTGAATTTTCTCTCTGTTCCAGGTGGCATGGTATAACGCACTCCTGCCTCCAACTTTCCACCTACCCCTGCCAGGACCGACCCTGGCCTTCTTGGTACTCAGCACACCTGCCATGTTTGACCGGGCCCTCAAACCTTTCCTGCAGAGCTGCCGCCTCCAACACCCGATTGACCCTGTGGACCAGTGTGTGGCCTACCACTTGGGCCGCGTTAGAGAGGTGAGCAAGGCTCATATATTCCCCCAGCTTCCAAGCCTGTAGCCGCTTCCAGCTCTTTTTTAAGCTCAGTGCAGGACTAGAGCTACATAGAGCCAAGAGCCACTTCCCAGATAGGATATCCTAAAGCCATCCCTGATACTGTGATCTCTCCCCATTCTGCTTCATTTTACCCGTTTCAGCTCCCTTCTTCTAGCAGACCCCCAGGTCTGGAATAAATCTCACCCTACTCTGATGGTCAATTAATTACATGAACCTCAAACCAGACTTTCCTTGGCCTCCAAGTGAAATAGGAATAAGCCTAGCATCCCCTAAGCATCTCTCACCTGTCTTAGCCCTAGACTGGAAGTTTTGTGCTGTCTTTGGGGCCTTTTGAGGACAGAACAGTATTTCCCCCCTACACACACACACACACACACACAAAATACACATACATTGGATCTCCCCAAAGCTGCGCCAGGTCTTCCTCCACACTGGGACTCTGGAAGGCAGAGACCAGTCACCCCTTATAATAAATTTTTTTTTAAGATTTATTTAGAGAGAGTGCAAGGAGGGGCAGAGGGAGAGAGTCTTAGGCGGACTTTGTGCTGAGGGTGGAGCCTGACACACGGGGCTCAGTCTCCAGCCTGAGAGACCTGAGCCGAAATCAAGAGTGACACTCAACCGAGTGCACCACCTAGGCGCCCCAGCCCCTCATCATGGAAGCTTCTGAGCAAGACCTTGTTATTTCCCTTCAAACATGGGCCCTCCTGGACAGATCATTTTCTTCACAGTGGACCCCCGCACCCCCAAGTTTAAGGTCATGTTTTCCCTTCGAATGATTTCTGAGGACAAGATCTTATTAACAAATATTAGAGCTCTCTCGGGCAAAGTCATGATTCCTTTCGTGCTATTTCGTGCTCTATCCCAGAACCTCCCGGAGTTGCAAATCGAAGTCATCGCTGACTACGAGGTACACCCCAATCGGCGCCCCAAGATTCTGGTCCAGACTGCAGCCCATGTGGCAGGGGCTGCTTACTACTACCAACGAAAGGATGTGGAGGCTGACCCCTGGGGGGACCAGGTCAGAGGGCAAGTATGAATGAGTAGGGACTGGGAGAAAATAGTGAAGGTCCCTCAAGATACCAACTAACATTCTTCCACCTCCCCTGGGTAAAGGATTTGGTAGACACAACACCAGGGAAAGATGTCAGGTATTGGTGTCTGGATGTCAGGTCAGTCAGGAGCCCAATCCCACATGCTTTCCGGAGTCTACCTGGGAACAGATGAGGTCAGAGAACCTAGTCTGTTCTTAAAATCTGGTTACAGGATGGAGGGGGCAGAGCAGTGATTAGGAGACCAGTGGTGAAGACTGGGAAGTTGATGGAGGCTGTTTAAGGAACTCTCCTTCCGGCCAGAGTAAGCTCAAGAAAAGGGTTGTCCAGGAGAGAAAATGGGGGAGCCCAGCTACAAGAGTGGTTCAAATATGGAATCAGTGTCCTTTGAGAATTGAACAAGCCTAGTCTGCAATGATGGTAGTTGGACCTAGTGCCAAGTGACTTCCATGACGGTGCTTTTCTTTACCCTCTCCCAGCACATATCAGGTGTGTGCATACACCCCCGATATGGGGGTTGGTTTGCCATCAGAGGAGTGGTGCTGCTGCCAGGAATAGAGGTACCAGATCTGACACCCACAAAACCCCTGGACTGTGTACCTAACAGAGCTGACCGCATCACCTTGCTTGAAGGGTTTAATTTCCATTGGCGTGACTGGACATACCGGGATGCTGTGACACCACAGGAGCGCTACTCAGAAGAGCAGAAGGCCTACTTTTCTACTCCACCTGCCCAACGTTTAGCCTTCTTGGGCTTGGCCCAGCCCTCAGAGGATCCTAGCTCTACGTCTCCTGAGCTACCTTTTACAACACTCAGACCCAAAAAGCCCCAGAATCCCAGCAGAACCCAGGGCTGGCTCAGCCCCAGTGTCTCACCACCTGCATCCCCTGGCCCCTGATATCCTCCCTCCCCTGGGATCCCTATTTATAAGTGGTACTTGCTGGGACTCGTTTTGCTTTTCGGCAAGGCAAGAGCTTTTATTTTGGATATATTTATTCTTGATAAAAGAATTCTAGTAGAGATCTTCAATGAAGATAAGGCTCTTGTCAAAACACAGACAGATCCAGAATTCCCACCTGGCTTGGAATATGGGATTATTCCTGTTAGCATTTCTCTGCAGTGCTCTAAGATGGTAATTGTTACAAAGCCTTTCTAAAGGGAAATCATCCCCTAATGGCATCTGCCTCATAGGCTTGTTGTGGGTAATGAATAAACACACGTTAAAGCACTTCTGAAACAATGCCTGGCTTATTCAAGTGGTGTCCGTTGTCATTCAAAGCCCTGGGAATCCTGTACTGCTGCTCAGGTCTTGCTTGGAGGGGTGGGGATAGGCTGGAGTACCTGACAGGTGTCTGGGAAGAGTACAGAATACACGAGAGACTGAGTTCTGAATCTTCCATAGCCACAAGGGCTCAGGAGGCACCCACCTTCTACCCAGACATCCCTCCCTCAGGACAATGAGATCAATGAGGGCCAAAAAAGGACTACCTTCAAATCAAGGCTAGGATCCAAGGAAGCCAAGAAGTGCTCAGCACTGTGTTTTTTCTATTTTAAAGATTTTGAGGGGCGCCTGGGTGGCTCAGTCGTTAAGTGTCTGCCTTCAGCTCAGATCATGATCCCAGGGTTCTGGGATCGAGCCCCGCATGGGGCTCCCTGCTTGATGAGGACCCTGATTCTCCCTCTCTCGCTCCCCTGCTTGTGTTCCTGCTCTGTCAAATAAGTAAAATCTTAAAAAGATTTTGAGAGCGAGCAAGTGCGTGAGCATGAGCAGGGAGCCTGACATGGGGCTCAATCCCAACACCCTGGGATGGTGACCGGAGCCAAAGACAGACGCCTAGCCGACCGAGCCACCCAGGTGCCCCAGCACCGTGCTTTTGATACAGAAAGCTTTAACCTATAAACACTAGGGCTCTTTGTCTCCCCCACCCCCTTTTAGTTTCAAAGACTCTACTTCTGATCTTTTTACAAAGCCAGTACCAGGCAGGCATTTATCGTAAGAGGCCAAGCTTCAAGTTCTCATACAGCACTCCCAGTAGTGTAAAGGTAAATGTCCAAGTAATTTCATGGGGCCTGAATCTAAAGCCTGCAATTTATGCTTTAACCTACAGCACAGATTGCAATGCTTTAGCCAACATTACCGCAGGTCTTGCTTTCTCCCCCCAGATATAGTGAAATTACGACCTTGGTTCAACTTCCATTTCCTGTGTCTACTTGCATATCCCCCTGCCCCCAATGTAATTTTCTGATTCTGAGGCAGGTCTCACCCTCATTTCCTCCTAAAAAGAGAAAGCAGAGCGTAAATTCCTCTCAACATCAAAAGCCTAGTACCCCCCCACCCAAAATGAAGATTCAACAAGGTCTCAGTTCAAGTTTAATAGAAACAACAAAAGACAAAAAGTGATGCCCTGCTACTGTACATAACAGCTGGCCTGCCCCGTAACAGCTCAGGCCCTTCTCTCCAGAGGAAGAAAGGCTGGCCTCCCCAACCCCTGCAGGAAAGGCCTGTCCTGTCCGCATACCACATCTGCACAGTGTCTAAAGTTTTATGTTCTAAGCATGACAATAATACAAAAAAGATTTTGTTTTCATGGCCACCCACTGCAGCCCAGCCCTAAAATGACCCGGCGCTCACTTCTGCTTAGAGAAATATTCTTTGCTCTTCTGGACATCAGGCTTGATGGTATCACTGCCAGGCTTCCAGCCAGCTGGGCACACTGCAAGAGAAAAGTATTAAATTAATAACCTGCTCAGTTGTGAGCTCCACCTTCCTCCCATGAACAAATGGGAGACAAACGGACCAAGGGCTCAAAACCAAATCTGATACCTTGGAAGGCTGAACACTCTGGAACCAGGAAGCCTATGCTACAGTCTGAGATCCTGTAAGCCTTTTAGTGCAAGGCTAACTATAAACATGTTATTTAATCCTCACCATAGCCCTAATACTATTACACCTAAATTTATGCATGTAGCACCTGAAATCTAAAGAGTAACAGCTTCAATTGTATATGCTTTGTTCTAGAAATAATGTCTAAAGTATATATGGCAACACAACTATTAAAATTTGTTAACAGTAGATAGGTGGGTGAATGGGCATTTTTATTTTCCTCAGTAATTTTATGTATGATTCACATACATATTTTAAAAAGCCTTAAATGCTCTTCAACAAATGGTGCTAGGACCAGCTGGATTTCCACATGTAACCAGAATGAAGTAGACCCCTACTTCACAGCACATACGAAAAATTAACTCGGGGGCACCTGGGTGGCTCAGTTGAGCGGCCAACTCTTGGTTTCAGCTCAGGTCATGATTTCCTGGGTCTTGGGATGGGACCCCTACACTCAGCGGTCTGCTTGAGATTCTCTCTCCCCATCTCCCTCTGCCCCTCCCCTCTGTGCTCTCTAAAATAAATAAATCATGGGCGCCTGGGTGGTTCAGTCGTTGGGCGTTTGCCTTCAGCTTAGCTCATGGTCCCAGGGTCCTGGGGTCGGGCCCCACATCGGGCTCCCTGCTCAGCAGGAGGCCTGCTTCTCCCTCTCCCACTCCCCCTGCTTGTGTTCCCTCTCTCGCTGTGTCTCTGTCAAATAAAAATAAAAATATCTTTAAATAAATCTTAAAGAATAAAAAACTTCATGACCTTGGATTTGGAAATGTATTCAATAATGAACAGTTAAATTGGACTTGATCAAAATTAAGAACTTTTGTACAAAGGACATTTTCAAAGAGTTAACACATAGAATGGGAGAAAATATTTACACATCGTATATCTGAGGAGAGATTAACCACCAGAATGTATAAAAAAACTCCCACAATTCAACAAAAAGACAACCCAAGGGCGCAAGGGTGGCTCAGGTTAAGCATCTGCCTTTAGCTCAGGTCATGATCCTGGAGTCCCGAGATTGAGCCCAGCATAGGGCTCCCTGCTCAGTGGGGAGTCTGCTTCCCCCTCTACCCCTCACCCCACTCTTGTGCTCTCGCTCTCAAATGAATACAATCTTTAAAAAAAAAAAAAAAAAAACAGACAAAAAGACAGCCCAGTTCAAAATGGTCAAAGGACCTGAGCAGACATTTCTCCGAAGAAGGGAACACAAAATGGTCAATAAGCATATGAAAATATGCTCAATATCACTAGTCATTACAGATATGCAAATCAAAAGCACAAGGACACCTCTTCACACCCACCAGGATAGAGTATTAAAAAAAAAAAAAAGTGTTGGCAAGGTTGAAAAGAAACATTTAGTATTGCTGGTGGGAATGTGAAATGGTGCAGCTGCTGTAGAAAACAGTTTGGTGGGCGCCTGGGTGGCTCAGTTGGTTAAGCGACTGCCTTCAGCTCAGGTCACGATCCTGGAGTCCCGGGATCAAGTCCACATCGGGCTCCCTGCTCAGTGGGGGGTCTGCCTCTCCCTCTGATCCTCTTCCCTCTCGTGCTCTCTGTCTCTCATTCTCTCTCTCAAATAAATAAATAAAATCTTTAAAAAAAAAAAAAACAGTTTGGTAGTTCCTGAAGAAGCTGAACAGAATTACATGACCCGGCAATTACACTTCTAATGTAAATAACCAAAATAATTGGAAACAAAGATCCAGACACCTGCTTACCATTATTCTAGCAGCATTATTCACAATAGCCAAAAGGTGAAAACAATCCTGTGTTCATCAACAGATGGATGAATACACAAAATGATATACACATAAAATGGAATATTATTCAGCCTTTAAAGAATGGTTTTGATACCCACTGCAGCATGAACCTTGAGAACCTTGAATCCATTATGCTCAGTGAAAGAAACCAAACACAAATGGACAAATATTGTTATGATTTCACTTACACGAAATATCTAGAAGAGACAAACTCATAGACACAGAAAACAGAAGTTACCAAGGGCTGGAAGTAAAGGGGAATGAGAAGTTATTGCTTAATGGGTTATAGCTGGCTGGGATGAAACATCCAGAGAATACTGGTGATGGATGCACTACAACACTGTATGTAATTAATGCCACCAAACTGTACACTTAAATGACAAATTATGCCATATGTACTACATTAAAAAATAAAAAAAAAAACACACTTTAATGACTTGTCCCCATACCAAGAAATAAGCTAAGTAAGTAAACAAAGCCAAGACTCTGTAAAACCTGGAAGCCCTTGAGGAATCTAAAGAAAGCAACCCATTTGCCCCCTTAGTTTAACTCTGCCAACCTGGATAGCCTGAAGGGGAGGACTGACAGAGAAGGCCCTACTTGCACTAAGTAACTACTTTCTACTCCTTGGTAAACAAAGGTCTGAGTTTGAAGCTTTCATACCTTTATTATGCAGAAAAAGCATAGCCTTCCAACCTTTTCCTACAATCCTGAGCTAGCAACGCTCCTTGGGCTAACCTGAGAAGAGTAAGAGAAAGAAGGGAACCAATCTCCTGTTTTTCAATTCCATTTGCTCCACCGGTGGTCCACCGGTGCTAACAAAATCTTAAAAATATATATATGTACGGGCGCCTGGGTGGCTCAAGATGGTTAAGCGTCTGCCTTCGGCTCAGGTCATGATCCCAGGGCCCTGGGATCAAGCCCCCCATCGGGCTCCCTGCTCAGTGGGGAGTCCAATAAAGGGCTTTACCACGCCCCACCTCCTCTGTCTTTGTGCTGAATCTCATCCCTCAGCAGGGGGCAGGCAGTCTCAGGAGCTATCTGCTCCTTCAATGCACTAAGGTAAAGCCCACACATGCTTCTACAAATGGTGCCTTCGGATACTAGTTGCTCACTGATTCCTATTAGCCTCCAACTCTAGCCAAGCCACCACTTTTGGGTCCCCTGAGCAGACACCACTGATTCGGACTCTTTAACAATTTTCACGTTCTGTATCATAAGATCAGGTCTGACATGGGCCTTCGAAAACTAGTCTTAACTTTTATCACCTGAAGAAAGAAAATGAGATGTAGGTAAGGCAAATTCATCCAAGCACACCTGTGCACTTCATCTTACCTCAGCAGCACTTGATCACAACTATTTTGTCCTCAATTACATTAGCTTGGGAGGTTATGAGGTTCAAGATCTCCATTCCCCCATATACCCAGCTCTTGCAGCCTCAGTCCTTAAAAACTAAACTAAGTCTTAGTTAGGGTAAGGTTGTCTCATTCTGGCAACAACTATACACCAATGAGGGGGAAAAAGATCAAAAAGCTACAGCCTTACTAACTCAAAAGCTGGGATCAAGTAGTTTATCACAAAACTGTAATGAAAATATGAGGAAAGTACTAGTGCTGGAGAAATAGCACAAGGAAGGCCTACACTCTAGCAAATGCTAGATAAAAACCCCAAGTTGAATCTGCTAGGTCATGTGTAGATTTTGGTAGGACAAACTTATAGGGGCGCCTGGGTGGCACAGTCGTTAAGCGTCTGCCTTCAGATAAGGTCATGATCCCAGGGTCCTGGGATCGAGCCCCGCATCAGGCTCCCTGCTCGGCAGGAAGCCTGCTTCTCCCTCTCCCGCTCCCCATGCTTGTGTTCCCTCCCTCTCTGTTGAATAATAAAATCTTAAAAAAAAAAAAAAAAAGGACAAACTTATAAAATGATTTTTGATCCTGCAACATCTAATGAAGAACCTTGATATTTCATCTCAAACACTCTAGCCCTAACTACTCCTCCTTAAAAAAAAATTTTACATGAGCGCGCCTGGGTGGCTCAGTCGTTAAGCGTGTCTGCCTTCGGCTCAGGTCATCATCCCGGAATCCTGGGATCGAGCCCTGCATCGGGCTCCCTGCTCAGCGGGAAGCCTGCTTCTCCCTCTCCCACTCCCCCTGCTTGTATTCCCCCTCTCGCTGTGTCTCTCTGTTAAATAAAATCTTTAAAAAAAAAAAAATTTTTTTTACATGAACATTTACGTAATTTGGTTATTTGCTGATTCTAATTCTTACAAATATGACACCACCACAACAATACAATGTAATTTAGGAAGATAAAAACAGGGGTGTGCCTGGGTGGCTCAGTCGGTTAAGCTGCCTTCAGCTCAGGTCATGATCTCAGGGGCTCCCTGCTCAGTGGGGAGTCTGCTCCTCCTGCACCCTTTGCCCCCCCCCCCCCCTCCCCAATGCCCTTTTCCCCCAAAAAAAAAAAATTTTAAAAAAAAAAAAAAAAAAAAAAGACTGTATTAGAGCTGTATCTGTCTAGTCTTTGGGCAAGTTATCTTAGTCCTAACTTTTATATTCCAAACTTCAAAACTGGTCATGTATTACCTTTAAAAAAAAAGGGGGGGGGCGCCTGGGTGGCTCAGTCGGTTAAGCACCTGCCTTTGGCTCAGGTCATGATCCTAGAGTCCTGGGAGCCGGGGGGGGGGGGGGGAGAAGGGTTCCTGCTCAGTGGGGAGCCTGCTTCTCCCTCTCCCACTGCTGCACCCCTGCTCGTACTCTGTCAAATAAGTAAAATCTTAAAAAAAAAACACAACTAGGGACACCTGGGTGGCTCTGTCAGTTGATTCTCTGCTGTCATGGGTCCAGGGTCCTGGGGATCAAGCCTCAGCTGGGGCTGCTTCTCCCTCACCTCCCCACTCTGTGCTGTCTCTCTCTGTCTCGCTCTCAAATAAATAAATCTTTAAAAAAAACTAATAAAACAAATATGATCACAGGAATTAAAAGCTCTTCTCCCAATAAACACTTGCCCAAGAATGGCATGCTGTATCTCTAGATGTAATTCTCAAACATTTTTTTTGCCCTTATACACACCTATGAGATCCTCCTACACTCCCCTTTAGTAAGTTAAAAGCTGCAGCAGTGATTCTAAATGAGCAGGGCAGCAGCAGAAACTATGCAGCTAGAACAAAAAGCCTTTATATATTCTCCTCCCAAGCTTTTCCGTTACCTCACCCCATAATCCACTACAGAGATTTTAATTTCTTGAACAGACATACTTTTATTTGGTAGACCTTGTTCCTGCCATCTTTCCTTTCCTACCACAATTCTGTTGTCAAAGTCACCAGGTGGATTGGCTTACCTTCCCCATGCTTGTCAGTAAACTGGAAGGCCTGAACCAGTCGCAGAGTCTCATCCACAGAGCGGCCGACAGGAAGGTCATTTACAGTGATCTGCCTAAGGATACCTTTATCATCAATGATAAAGAGGCCCCTGGGAAGAAGAGATTGAAGGTTTGAGGGATATGCAGTTCAGGTTTAGAAATTGCTTCGTTAGAACAGAGATGCAGTGGGAATGAAAATGTGCTGGCCTCCCAGACTTGCATTGGCTTTGTCTTCCTGCATAAATAATGAAACGAGGAGTACCTGGCTGGCTCACTCAGAAGAATGTGTGGTTTGTGGGTTAGAGCCCCACACTGGATGTGGAGGAAGGGAAGGAGGAAGGAATAAGAACGAAATGGGATCATTATCCTGTATGCTTTAAACTTATACAGTGATGGGGGTGCCTGGCTGGCTCAGTCAGTGGAGCGTGCAACTCTTCGTCTCGAGGTTGAGAGTTCAAGCCCCACATTAGGTATAGAGGACTTAAAAATAAAATCTTTAAAAAATTAATTAAATAATAAATAAATAATAAATAAATGTATGTACGTATGCACGGATGTATATACGTATGTGCCTGGGTGGCTCAGTCATTAAGCATCTGCCTTCAGCTCAGGTCATGATCCCAGGGTCCTGGGATCGAGCCCCGCATTGGGCTCCCTGCTCCACAGAAGCCTGCTTCTCCCTCTCCCACTCCCCCTGCTTGTATTCCCTCTCTCACTCTGTCAAATACATACATAAAATCTTTAAAAAAATAAAAATAAAAATAAATAAATAGGGGTGCTTGGTTGGTTCAGTCTGGTTAAGTGTCTGCCTTCGGCTCAGGTCATATTCCCAGGGTCCTGGGATCAAGCCCACATTGGGCTCCCTGCTCCCTGGGGAGCCTGCTTCTCCCTCTCCCATTTCCCCACTTGTACTCTCTGGCTCTTTCCCTGTCAAATAAAATCTTAAAAAAAAAAAAAAAACACACACACACACAAAACAATGAAAGGAAAAAGGAGTCTACAGATCAGGGCCCTACCTTTCTCCAAAAGGCCCTCAAGTCAATCAGATAATTTTGATGAAATGTCAGTCCCCCTGGCAGGAATATACCTGAACGAGATGCCTTCATCAGCCTTTAAGACTCCATAGTCCTGAGCAATGGTACGCTTGGGGTCTGATACCAAGGGAATGTTCATGGGTCCCAGTCCTCCTTGTTTCTTGGGTGTGTTGATCCTAAGAGCAAAAAGCACACATACAAGCACATTCAAACTCTTGTGTAGCAAAAGGATTAACTGTATCTATTCCTTCCCTTTTTCAGCATTCCTAATCTAATTTCCCCCAAAGACCAAACTTTTCCCAGAGTAAAGTGAGTGCCTGAAGATAGTTTAGGTCACCAGGGTACACTCAAGCTGCAACCCAAGCTGCTTCTCCTCTGCTGCCAGATAGTAAGAGAGCAACAAGAGGAAGTCAGAGCCTTTGCACTCCTTCCATCAGGAGCTAGAAGGCAATACTTGAGCAAGTCTTTTGTCAAAGCCCCCCCAGTCCCAGTTGCTACTTAGTTCAAAGTTCACAGGCAAAACTGATGAAGAGATTTACCATGCCAGGTGACAGAAATGAGAATCCACAGAAGCACCAATCACTTGACAGTTGAGTTTCTTAAATTCTTCTACCCTGTCACTGAAGGCAATGATCTCCGTGGGGCACACAAAGGTGAAGTCAAGAGGGTAAAAAAAGAACACGATGTATTTTCCTGAGGAGGGTGGGGGGAGAAGAGCCAAAAGTTTACCTTAGAAACACACTTCCTTGCTTTACAAAGAATAAAAACCAAGGGGCACCCGGTGGAGCTCATGGCTTTGGGGGAAGGGAGTGGGGCGCAGAGGGAGAGGGAAAGAGAATCTTAAGCAGGCTCCACACCCAGCACGGAGCCCAACGTGGGCTCTATCTCACAACCTGATCCAGAATCAAGAGTCGTACGCTTAACCGACATGCCCCTGATAACTGTTGATCTCAGAGTTGTGTGTTTGATCCCCACACTGGGTGTAGAGAGAACTTAAAATCCTGAAGTATCGTGGTGACTCAGTGTGTTCAGCATCCAACTCTTGGATTTCGGGTCAGGTCATAATCTCAAGGTAGACTCCACCCTAAGAGGGTCTGCTTGAGATTCTTTCCCTCCACCTCGCACAGGCAAGCAAACTCTTGCTCTAAAGTAAGTAAATCTTTAAAAAAAAAAAATAAAATCTTAGGGGGCGCCTGGGTGGCTCAGTCATTAAACGTCTGCCTTCGGCTCAGGTCATGATCCCAAGGTCCTAGGATCGAGCCCTGCATTGGGATCCCTGCTCAGTGGGAAGCCTGTTTCTCCCTCTCCCACTCCCCCTGCTTGTGTTCCCTCTCTCTCGCTCTGTCAAATAAATAAATAAAAATCTTTAAAAAATAATGAAAGAAAATCTTAGGGGCACCTGGGTGGCTCAATCGGTTAAGCATCTGCCTTCGGCTCAGGTCATGATCCTGAGGAGTTGGGATCTACCCTGCATGGGGCTCCCTGGTCAGCGCAGAGTCAGCTTCTCCCTCTCCTCCCTGTTCTTGCCCTCTCTAGCTAGCTCTCTCAAATAAAATCTCTTTTAAAAAGAAAAAAATTATCACAATTAAAAAAAAAACAAACCTACAGAACTTTTCCTATGGGAAAAAAGTCTTTTTAAGTTGATGGTAGACAACAACTGCAAAATGCCAAGACTCAACACAGATGTCTCCTAGCAGCTAGTTTAGAACATCTTGTTGTAGGAGAGCCTGCATGAAAAAAACTTCCTTTCAGTTCTATGCTTTATTTTCCTGCATCCCCATTAACTGCCAATTATAAGATAAACACGGCTCAGTCTGATTTTGATCTCGATAGTTAAAATTAGCACAAACACCAAGTTCTCCAATAAAGAAAAGCAAAACCAAGGATGCAATTACTTACTAGATAAATGCCAATACATACAATTAATGCACAGGAAAAGCTCAATTACTGGATTCTGTCTTGCAAGTCAATAAAAAGACCAAAAAAGAGGAAACCAGAACCTTTGACATTTCTTCCACAATGAACCACAATAACGGGACAGGTAAGGTTTAAGTGATCATCTAAATCACCACTAACTTATTCCTAACAAGCCTAATTGGACAAGAAAAAAATTTGAGGCAAAAGTTCCAAAAGTCCTGGGCACCTGGGTGGCTCAGTTGGTTAAGCGACTGCCTTCGGCTCAGGTCATGATCCTGGAGTCCCGGGATCGAGTCCCACATCGGGCTCCCTGCTCAGCAGGGAGTCTGCTTCTCCCTCTGACCCTCCTCCCTCTCATGCTGTCTCTCTCTCATTGTCTCTCTCGCAAATAAAAAAGTTCCAAAAGTCCTAGTAAGATAACAGGATCTCTAGTTTAAATTTTACTGAAGTCACTCAGATTACCAGTAGAAGTAGCTCAACTGGCCCAGCAGCCTCTCACCATAACTAATAAGTTGAGTTACTGAAAAGAGTTCCAAGTATTCACTCATTTCCAGGTAGCGGCAATGTCTGAAAGTCAAAATAAGCTGTTCCTTTTGACATTTACTCTGAAAACCAGAATCACTGGAAACTCTGAACTCATCTGAACAACTTCTCCAGAGCTTTACCTAACAAGCACTTTGAAGCCTCAGCAGGTCAAGCCCTGGAGGAGAGAGCAGCTTTTTCTAAACCTGTCTTTCTAAACCTCGAGCCTTTACCCTTGGGCCAGGGTCACCTCCCTATAGTGCTACTTGTTTGCCAGGGGAGCTTCCCTCCATAGGGCCCCTCTTAACTGCTTCTCATTCAAAACAAGTGTGAAGTGTTAGGAAACCTTAATCACATGTTCTACGCAAAAGCTGAGTCCAAGAACTAATTACTATGCCACTAAAAAAGGTACACTTAACACCTGAGTTTCCGGTTTGCACTTCAAGGGATCTGTGTATCAACTATCCCAAAAAACCCTGCTGTTCCAGGACTGCAAGGTAAAAAAAAAAAAAAAAAAAAAGAGACTCATCAGAGCTAGCCAAGTGTCTGCATGAAACTATCACAGGAAAGAGAATTGTTCCAACTGCAACATCAACTCTTCTCCTGGGGCTAACAGTCAAGGGAATGTGCCTAAGCCTCTGCCTAATAATACAGCAGCTAACATATATATATATTTCAAGATTTTATTTACTTTTTGACAGAGAGAGACACAGCGAGAGAGAGAGAACACAAGCAGGGGGGAGTGGGAGAGGGAGAAGCAGGCTTCCCGCGGACCAGGGAGCCCGATATGGGCCTCGATCCCAGGACCCTGGGATCATGACCTGAGCCGAAAGCAGACGCTTAACAACTGAGCCACCCAGGCGTCCCTATATTTCATAAACTTAAACAGTTTAACCTCTGAAGACGAGCTTTCAATGACATAATGAGTATCTCCCAAAACAGTAATATAATTGAGTACTGAGAAGATAATTGAGCTAGTATGTCCAAGCATAATGAAGCATGGGCTTTTTCCGTAAGCAGTCTGAACCTAGGGTGTCTATCAGTGACCATGGTTGTTAATCACTCCTTCAACATGCTCCTACCCTAAAGACTATGACCTAGGATATACGTCACTTTACAATCAAACCTAACAAAAAGAGAAATCTAATGAGCAATCCTAGATTGTAAAATAATTCCATTTTAATGAATCTAATGTAATTACTCTTACCTTTGTAGTCAGATAGGCTGAGGTCTTTGAACTGGCCATCTGGCATAACAGCTGTGGCTTTGAAGTTGGGGGCAGGATGCCCAATTTTGGCATTTCCTGAAGACATCGTGCTATCAGCTGGAGATAAAAGAGCAAGTGAATTAGAAACAAGCCTTGTTTTTCTAGGTAACCAACACCCTTCTTCTACTTAGCTGCGGAATGTCCAGTGCCCTTAGTATATACATTAATTTTTATATTAGTATTGACGCATAAACTGAGCTTTCCGACTTCTGAAACAAAATCAGCATTACAGGGGCGTGTGGGTGGCTCAGGTTGTTAAGCGTCCTTGACTCTTGATCTCAGGGCTGAGCACGGAGCCTGCTTGAGATTCTCTCCCCTCCTCTCCCTCTGTTCCTTCCTCCTTCCCCTGCGTTCTCAGGGTCACTCTCTTAAAAAACCGTCTCTGGGGGCGCCTGGGTGGCTCAGTTGGTTAAGCGACTGCCTTCGGCTCAGGTCATAATCCTGGAGTCCCGGGATCGAGTCCCACATCCGGCTCCCTGCTCAGCAGGGGGTCTGCTTCTCCCTCTGCCCTCTTCCCTCTCGTGCTGTCTCTCATTCTCTCTCTCTCAAATAAATAAATAAATAAAATCTTAAAAAAAGAGGCGCCTGGGTGGCTCAGTCGTTAAGCGTCTGCCTTTGGCCCAGGTCACGATCCCAGGGTCCTGGGATCGAGCCCCGCATCGGGCTCCCTGCTCCGCGGGAAGCCTGCTTCTCCCTCTCCCGCTCCCCCCGCTTGTGTTCCCTCTCTCGCTGTGTCTCTCTCTGTCAAATAAATAAAAAATCTTTAAAAAAAAAAAAAACTTAAAAAAAAAAAAACCGTCTCTGAATATCAGCTTTTGTTTTCATTTAAAAGCAGCAATTTTTTTTTAAACTGAAGTAACCTCTATTGCTATTTCTTTACTATCATTTGTGCAATGGCATTTTCTTCTGTAGTTTCATTATATAAAAAGCACAGAGGAAGGTTCAGCCTCAAACCTGAGCCCAAATAAACAATGCCATAATGTCTATTTCTAGAAGTGGTCATGTTGCCCTTTCCCTGGACTGCACCTTCCATCTGCCTTCCTAATTCAGGAAGCACACTTGACCTTTCTCCAGGTGCATTTGCCCAACACAGCACACAACCCTAAAGCCAATCCAACTTTTCAAGACACAAGACCAGGATTCTGGCATATGCTCAATTCCAAAACCTTAGGGGTTGTGTTTAAGCCCTAGAAGTCCTTTCAAAAATGGGTTTCTGATCTTGGGGTCGGGATTCTGGAGCAATAATAAGTAGAACAAGAGTCTATTTATTGCTGGGGAGCCTGGCTGGCTTAGTTGGTGGAGCATGTGACTCTTCATCTCAGGGTTGTGGATTCCAGTCCCACGCTGGGTTTAGAGATTACTTAATCTTAAAAAAAAAATCCTTACGGGCGCCTGGGTGGCTCAGTTGGTTAAGCGACTGCCTTCGGCTCAGGTCATGATCCTGGAGTCCCGGGATCGAGTCCCGCATCGGGCTCCCTGCTCAGCGGGGAGTCTGCTTCTCCCTCTGACCCTCCCCCCTCTCATGTGCTCTCTGTCTCTCATTCTCTCTCAAATAAATAAATAAAATCTTTAAAAAAAAAAAAATCCTTACTGTAAAAAAAAAAAAAGAACAAAAAAAATTACTTACTGCTAAAAAAAAGAAATGCTACACTGGATTCACCCAAGTCAACAGACAGGGAGCTGAGCTCTATAAACCACTAAGCCATCAGTTTGAAAGACCCAAGAAGCTAATATTCCACGTTCCAAAGTGTTTTTGGTGCATGATACCACAACCAAAAAAATCGTTGTGAGCATCGAATATTGCAAACTTTCTAATGCTTAATACCAAACAAAAAACTAGTAAGGCAAGCTGCAATTTGGCGACCAAATATATAGGGTGACCTATATATTTGACCTAACATAAACTACCTTCTTGTCCAAACCTGCTTTTCGAGGTGGTCCCCACTCCACTAAAGTCCGACTCAGCCAGGTAAAGGCCGTACGTAGGACCTCAAGCCGGTGTGGGCCTCCGTGAGTCTGCCCACGAACTTTCCTGGCGAAAGCCACGCCCCGAAGCCCCACTTCAGGTTCCCCCCAACCGCTCGCATGATCAACCCCCCCCCGTAACACTTCGGTAAGCACCAACAAAAAAAAAAAAAAAAAAAAAAGCAGTCTTCACAAACGAATTTGGGATCACCACAATCCCTATTCAGCAAACGCAAAAAATAAAGGCAGAGAAGGTAATCAGTATCCGAGACTCCCCCATCTAGTCACCGCTCAGGACCGGGGAACAGCCTTTACCTCTACCACATGACGCGCGGGTAGCCTCAGGTCAATTTCCAGGTCCATTCTAGAAGCTTCCCGAACCCGCCCCGCCTGGAAGATTAACTGAGAGCCCACCACGCCAAGCCAATAAGCGCCCTCTGCTCGGATTGCCGGGTAAAGAGGAAACTCGAGCCGACGTTCGTCTAAGAGTTTAAACAGGTCCCCGCATCCGCAAGGGAGGCCCACGGGAGGGTGCGCGTACCGCCTAACCACTCTCAAGCGTCAGACCTCGCCCGTCCACCTCCCCCGTCACAGAACCCAAGCTGAGTAGGGTAGGACCCCAGAAGAATGAGAAAAAGGCGACGACCCGGGTGTGGGGAACCTTCTCACCGACTCTGAGAACAAAAACGCCGAAGACAAGGCAGGAAGAAGACGCGTGGAATGCGCGCGCGGAGCGCTGCCTTTATAGCCTGTAGGGCTCTCGCGAGAGTCAGAGCGGGCCGGGGGTGCAGGAGGAGGAGAGAGGAGGGGGATGTAGTCCGAGCCCCGCCCCGACCCAACGCGCCCCGCCAGAATGACTCAGCACTTTCCCTCGCTGTGGGCGGGCTCGGGCACGGAAGGTACGGATACCCCTCCCTGCTGCCGACGTTTGGGGTCGCAGAGCCCAGAGCGAGTGTCTCCAAAGCCGAACGCCTCGGTTAATCTGGGATCTCTGCGAGGGTACCCTGTGCGTCTTTCCCTCAAGGCCCAGACCAGGATTATGGTCCTGTTGACCTACAGAGGATCACGTCTAATCCACACCAAGCACTGAAAACTATCCAAATATTTCCCAAATACCGATCCCCGCAGCCTCTGCCCTAGTGCTGCCTCAGTACTCAATCTCCTTCATTATTCTGATTTCCAGGATTGCGGCTTTCCTTCTCCTGCCTATTCCTTCCAAAGCTGCTGGAGGGAATCTTTCTGAAATCTGATCGTTTCACTCCTCTGGTTTGTGGTTTTAAAAAACTGGGGCTCTGTAGTCAGTTTCCTGAATTAAAACTCAGTGTCATTGAGCTACCATATGATCCAGCAATTGCCCTACTGGGTATTTACCCCAAAGATACAAAAGTAGGGATCGGAAAGGGTACGTGCACCCCGATGTTTATAGCAGCAATGTCCATAATAGCCAAACTGTGGAAAGAGCCAAAATGTCCATGACAGATGAATGGATAAAGATGTGTATATATATACAATGGAATATTATGCAGCCATCAAAAGGAATGAGATCTTGCCATTTGCAACGATGTGGATGGAACTGGAGGGTATTATGCTGAGCGAAATAAGTCAAACAGAGAAAGACATGTATCATATGACCTCACTGATATGAGGAATTCTTTTTTTTTTTTTTAAGATTTTATTTTTTTACTTGAGAGAGAGAGCACATGAGAGGGGAGAGGGTCAGAGGGAGAAGCAGGCTCCCCGCCGAGCAGGGAGCCCGATGCGGGACTCGATCCCGGGACTCCAGGATCATGATCTGAGCCGAAGGCAGCCGCTTAACCAACTGAGTCACCCAGGCGCCCCTATATGAGGAATTCTTAATCTCAGGAAACAAACTGAGGGTTGCTGGAGTGGGGGGTGGGGTGGGAGGGATGGGGTGACTGGGTGATAGACACTGGGGAGGGTATGTGCTCTGGTAAGCTCTGTGAATTGTGCAAGACTGTTGAATCTCAGATCTGTACCTCTGAAACAAATAATGCAATATATGTTAAGAAAAAAAAGAAGGTAGCAGGAGGGGAAGAACGAAGGGGGGCGGCGCCTGGGTGGCTCAGTTGGTTAAGCGACTGCCTTCGGCTCAGGTCATGATCCTGGAGTCCCGGGATCGAGTCCCGCATCGGGCTCCCTGCTCAGCGGGGGGTCTGCTTCTCCCTCTGACCCTCTTCCGCCTCGAGCTCTCTGTCTCTCATTCTCTCTCTCTCTCAAATAAATAAATAAAATCTTTAAAAAAAAAAAAGAATGAAGGGGGGGAAATCGGAGGGGGAGACGAACCATGAGAGACGATGGGACTCTGAAAAACAAACTGAGGATTCTAGAGGGGAGGGGGGTGGGAGGATGGGTTAGCCTGGTGATGGGTATTGAGGAGGGCACATTCTGCATGGAGCACTGGGTGTTATGCACAAACAATGAATCATGGAACACTACATCTAAAACTAATGATGTAATGTATGGGGATTAACATAACAATAAAAAAATTAAAGAAAAAACCCTCAGTGTCATTTTATGTGTGGCCTTCAGGCAAGAGCCTTTTCTCACCTGTAAAATGGGAATACTATTAATTCTGTGAGATCATCTTTGTTGCTCACTTAGCACAATTCCTAGTTCTTATACGTTAGAAATGTTAGCTTTTATTGCTAGAATTCTTCGTTGCTCCTAGATTGATTGTAACACCCAGAACAATGCGTCGCTGTTTCAAGACTTAAGGCTTTTGTTCAAATATGAAGAATCTGTTGCCTCCTAGTTGGCCTAGAGAAAATGTCTTTTTGAAGACTCAGCTGAAGCATGACTTCCTCTGAAACTGTTCCTGACCTTGGCTCATCCCCAGAATTCCTCTGAAGTTGTTCTGGCTTTTGCTCATCCCCAGAATTTATCATTTTTATTTATTTATTTATTCATTCATTCATTCATATAATTTATCAATTATATTTTGTGCCCTAAAATATCCTGTATGGCCAAAAGCTGTACAAAATAGCTCTTAAGCTATTTTACGTGTTTATATGCCTACCTCTTCTTGCTAGACTGACTTTCTGGAAAGTAAGGTTTGGGTTACACCCATCTCTGTGTCCCCAAGACACAACAGAGCACCTGATATAAAATAGGAGCATGTAATAAGTATATTATGTCCCCTTTCTGAGCCCATCACTGCTCCCACCACCACCATCCTATTAACTCCCTTGTACATCATAGCAGCTAAGAAATGGAAACATGCTGTGTCATGCTGGCTGAGCATCTCAAAATTTTTTGGCATTTCCCATTCTATCTAGCAACATAAGTGATTTTTGTTTGTTTCCTTCTCTGCCTGAGGTGAACAGTTATTTGGTCATTATTCATTTCCTTCTAGAAGCAGCAGGGGAATTGTAGAAGTTCAGAGCTTAATAGTGGATGGTTATTGCTATGGGAAGGTTAAACCAACAACACACAGTCCTACTTCAGCCAGAAAAAAATTACCATATATTGTATCTTCCATGTGCCAGGCCCTGGGCTGCAGCACTTGGGCTTATTTGTCTCATTCAAGAACCAAAATAGTGCTCCTGGGCCAAGGAAATCTTAATAGCCTATCCTATCCCCATGGAAATAAAAAACCAGGACAGACTTCTGAAAGTCTTTGGGACCGAAATGCCAGGACAGACTTCTGAAAAGAGAAGAAATCTGTTGAACACTTGTTGTCTAATTAAGGGATTATGGAATCTCTTTCCTCAGAGAAGAGCAAAGACTTGGAAATGGGGGCAAGGGGTCTTCTTTATCCTTCTACAGGAACTGGTATCTACCTATATCTCTAGGTTTACACATACATCATTGTTTTGTCCTTCCTTGTTTAGCAGTAGTCTGGGAAGGATTTTACCTGTTTTGTTCATCTTTATAGTACCAGAACCTAGCACAGTAACTGGCCTAGGAAGAATGCTTAATTAATTTTGGAATGTACTTAAGACTTTTGAGAGATGAAGTTAACTCATTTGAACTGTGTTTTTTGTTTTTTTTTTAAGATTGTATTTATTTATTTATTTATTTGAGAGAGAGAGAACAAGTGTGGAGAGGGACAGAGGGAGGAGAAGCAGGCTCCCCGCTCAGCAGGGAGCCCGACATGGGTTCAATCCCAGGATCCCAGGATCATGACCTGAGCCGAGGTAGATGCTTAACCAACGGAGCCACCCAGGTGCCCCAAGAAATTCAGAGTTTCAAATAGGTGAATGACCACACTGGGTTGTATTATTGATCATTCTGGCAGCTGCAGAGAGATAGATTTAGGGGACCAAGAAGATGTGGGAGTCAAATAAAGAGACAAATAAGGAAGCTATTGCCATGACCAGGGAAAAGAGGTGGAGATCCTGAATGAAGGCAGTAGTGCTGACCATGGAGAGATGGAATTAGATAGCAGTTTTCAAAATCTGGGCATCAAATATAGGAACTGAAAGAGAAGAGTCAAGGATGAGCCCCAGGGGAATTAGGCAAAGCGTGGTACAACTCACAGACATGCAGTGAAACAGTTTGGAGGAGATGATAAAGACCCCACTTGGGGGCATATTGAATTTAGGATTCCAAGGGGAGATGGTCAGTAGGAAGCTGGAAATGTGGAAACTTGTACCTATCTTGTTCATCAATACTTAGCAGCATGGTCCTTATCACGATAGGTACAATAGATATTTGTTAAATAAATTAATGAATTATATTTGTTGACATCACAATTTCAGGGATACTTGAAGCTGTGGAAGTAAATGAAATCCTGTGGAAAAAGATAAGCCAAGACCAGGACCTCAGAGAATTTCTATGAGAGTAGGAGGAAGGACAAAAGCAATTAAGGGCAACTCAAAAAGAACAGCATTTTGTGGCTGAAGGGTCACTCATGAAGATGGACTGTTTCTACCAAGAATAATTTCCTTTGGTCCCCACCATCAGCACTGAAATTTCCTGCACCTGGGAAAGGGTAACAACAACAAAAAGGTATGTTTTAAGAAGTCAAATAGTAGACACACAGCTGCCACCTATGAAATTTACTTAGTAAGTTTTCTCTAAAATCCTTTAAAGGGGGCAGGTGGGTGGCTCAATCAGTTGAGCGTCTACCTTCAGCTCAGGTCATGATCCGGTCCTGGGGTCCTGCTCAGCAGGGAGCCTGCTTCTTTCTCCCTCTGCTGCTGCCCCTGCTTGTGCTCGCTCTCTCTCTCTATATATATATATCTGTCTCTCAAATAAATAAATAAAATCTTTTTTAAAATAATAAAATAAAATCCTTTAAAGGAAAAAATAGATATATATCTGTTACTAAGTTGCTGGTTGCTGAAGGTGTTAGGTGGGGCTTTGTTAGGAAGAATTGCTTGGTGTCAGGGCTGCTACTGAAAAAAATGCTTGCATGAATCATACTTTGCTCTGTTTCTTAGAAGTGAGGCCCTTAAATTTTTTCTTGGCCAATTCAAGTAAGTATGGCTCTTTGCTGGGTGAAACACTAGTTCTTTCAAATAATAATAACATGAAGTTCCTTGTGAAAGGAAAAATATTCTTAAGGAACTCCAATGTTGGGTTGATTTATCAAATTTGATTATTTAACTTTCATTAATTTTATTTCACTTTTTTCATTCAGACTAATATTTAACATTTCAATATTGCCCCAGGATGCAATACTGAAAATAATTTATTTTATTTATTTATTTGTCAGAGAGAGAGAGAGAGTGAGTGAGAGAGCACAAGCAGGGGAGGGGCAGGCAGAGGGAGAAGCAGGCAGAGGGAGAAGGAGGCGCCCCGCTGAGCAAGGAGCCTGATTCGGGACTCAATCCCAGGACCCTGGGATCACGACCTGAGCCGAAGGCAGTTGCCTAACTGACTGAGCCACCCAGGCCTCCGAAAATAACTTAAAATACTTTTTCATAAAAATGTTTTCCTTGGGGCGCCTGGGTGGCTCAGTTGGTTAAGCGACTGCCTGCGGCTCAGGTCATGATCCTGGAGTCCCGGAATCGAGTCCCGCATCGGGCTCCCTGCTCGGCAGGGAGTCTGCTTCTCCCTCTGACCCTCTTCCCTCTCATGCTCTCTGTCTCCCATTCTCTCCCTCAGATAAATTAAAAAAAAAAAAAAAGTTTTCCTTGTTAATTACTACTCTCGCTGCTGAACTATTGCAAATTGAAACATACAAGATGGGGGGAAAAAGAAATATACAAGATGAGACTCCTGCAAGCCATACCCTCCTGGAATATGGCCTTAATGCTATGGTGCATCTCCTCCTGGGTTCTGCATACCTATAATTGCCTACACCTTGTGATGGTGACTCAAATCTCCCACCACCTTTCTCTGTTTAAACTAGTATGAAACCTTTGTTCATAAGGTGTTGTTTGACGTCATCTGGCCTTCACTTAACAAAGTATTATATTGCCACACTGAATTGCTATGATCAGCACAGTTATCTGATTCATGAACAGCCATTGCCCCTTCTTTATACTTAACTAGATACTGCAGGTAAGGCAATTCAGTAGGAAGCAAATGCCCTGCAACAGTGATCATTTTAACATTAGGAGTTGCTAACCTAATAACAGCCTATCATAAATTTATAAAGCATTAAAGTTAAGCCTATAAACCATTAACGGTAAACCTATACACCATTAAAGCTAAATGTTTTCTTGTAATTGTAATAATAAATACAATCATGGAAATCAAAATCTCAGAGAACACATGAATCCTTAAATTTACAAGGATTCAATTTATAAAATTATATTTGGGACACACAAAGGCCTACAGATACCAATTTGAGAAACTATTATCAAGGATGATGTCACTTATGGGGCGCCTGGGTGGCTCAGTCGTTAAGCGTCTGCCTTTGGCTCAGGTCATGATCCCAGGGTCCTGGGATCGAATCCCACATTGGGCTCCTTGCTCAGCAGGGAGCCTGCTTCTCCCTCTCCCACTCCCCCTGCTTGTGTTCCCTCTCTCGCTGCGTCTCACTCTGTCAAATAAATAAAATTCTTAAAAAAAAAGTCACTTAAATTGAACACAGCTGCAAGTAACAGTTAAACTCAAATAACAAACTTAACCAAATAGGGGATTAATTTTTCCCATTTTTAAAAAAGATTTTATTTATTTACTTGAGGGAGAGAGAGTACAAGTGGGGGTACAGGCAGAGGGACAAGCAGACTCCTCGCTGAGCCCAGAGCCCAACTCGGGGCTTGATTCCAAGATCCTAGGATCATGACCCAAGCTGAAGTCAGATGCCTAACCTACTGAGCCACTCAGGCACCCCAACCCAGACTTCTTTTAACTTTCTGTACCCAAACCCCTAGCATACAGCTTTTATTCTTATGATTACCTTATAGTCACAAAATGTCTGCTCTACTTCCAACTGTATACCTGTATTCCAGGGAGAAGGACAAGGCAGCCAGAAGGGGGTGGGGACTATAATGAGGAAGCAAAGCACTCCCAGAAACTTTCAGTTTACATATTTCCCAGAACTATGTCACATGGCTGTTCCTAGCTATAAGGGAGGCTGGAAATGTGTCTATTAGTTAGGCATGTTACCACTCCTAATAAAATTGAGATTCTGTTAGGAAGAAAGGAAGGGAGAAGGATATTGGATAGGCAACTAGAGTGACCTTGATGGAATTTGAAGATTGATTGATTGATTGATTGATTTGACAGAGAGAGACAGCAAGAGAGGGAACACAAGTAGAGGGAGTGGGAGAGGGAGAAGCAGGCTTCCCGCGGAGCAGGGAGCCTGAAGCGGGGCTTGATCCCAGGACCCCGGGACCATGACCTGAGCCAAAGGCAGACATTTAAAGACTGAGCCACCCAGGCGCCCCTGACCTTGATGGAATTTGAAAAGAAAAACAGGATTTTGAATGTGGCCATGTAAGCATGTTGAAATGCTAGAAAAAGCCTCAGTTACTGTTTTTATCTTCTACCCTTGCTAGAGGTGGCAATTTGTTTTACTAAACTTGCCTTATATTTACAATAAGGGCCTCTGTGTCACAGAGCTTTAGGGGGTGATATTCACTTTATGTTTTCCATGAATAGTGCTCCTGGAATTGGGTAACACAGAAACCCTATTTGTAGTAATGCTTTCGGTATTGCAGACCTTTCATGAAATGATATATATTAGAACTCTTGGTTACTTGCACGATTAAATATTTACTTATGAACTGTTATCTCCTCAAAAAATATAGAGCCCTAGACTCTCAGAGTTGGAAGAAACCACAGTTACTAATTTAAAATTAAATTCCCACCATGTGCCATTCTAGGCCCTGTTCTCCGCGCCCTGCACTAAACATGGAGCTTAACATCCAACCTTCTACCCATTACCAGAATCCGTTCTTCAGTAGGCCTAATAGTCCCTGGGCCTTGACTTAAACACTTCTATGATAACTGACTTCCAGGTGCTTATTTTTTTTTTTTTTAAGATTTTATTTATTTATTTGACAGAGACACAGCGAGAGAGGGAACATAAGCAGGGGGGAGAGGGAGCGGGAGAAGCAGGCTTCCCGCCGAGCAGGGAGCCCAATGCGGAGCTCGATCCCAGGACCCTGGGACCATGACCTGAGCCGAAGGCAGACGCTCACCGACCGAGCCACCCAGGCGCCCCCTGACTTCCAGGTGCTTATATTGGTGCTCTCTGGGCTGTCCGTGACCCCTAGAAGAGGGCAGCAATTAGGCTGCATAGAACTATGGTATTACTCATGTAGAATACAATGGAACTGTCTCCCTGCCTTGGCTTGCTCACCAAGTTCCAGTGTTGTTTTTTACACAAACATAGATAACTGAGATCCCATGTAACTCCCCTCAGCCTTAGTTCTCTCCTCATGAAAATGGTGTAACAGAGTTACCTCTTACAGAGTAAGTACTTAACAGTAATCATTCTTATCATCATCATTATCATCATCTGTGTCAAAATCTGTTGGCTTGGCTCCAACCCATAATTTGAGTCCACCAAAGAACTAATGAATTTGGGGCACTTGGGTGGCTCAGTCGTTAAGCATCTGCCTTCGGCTCAGGTCATGATCCCAGGGTCCTGGGTTCAAGCCCCACATCGAGCTCCCTGCTCCACGGGAGGCCTGCTTCTCCCTCTCCCACTCCCCCTGCTTGTGTTCCCTCTCTCCCTGTGTCTCTCTCTCTGTCAAATAAATAAAATAAAATAAAATCTTAATAAATAAACAAATAAATAAAAACTAATGTATTTAATTAGCTCATTACCTAATCTTTATTTGAACTTGTTTCTGAGACTACATTGACTTTTACTCATTTTGTTTTTATTTTTACAAATCTGACATCCCGGAGTGCTTGGGTGGCTCAGTCATTTAAGTAATAAAAACTTGTCTGTCCAATGTTCAGATCCTAAAGTATTTTACCAAATGAAGAAACTACTTTGCTTCCTAGGATTTTACTGGAAGCCCAGGGTTATATGACACTTAGTGTTTATCAAGTACTTATTATTGGGGATGCCTGGGTGGCTCAGTCAGTTAAGCATCCGCCTTCGGCTCAGGTCATGATCCCAGGAGCCCCACGTTGGTTCCTTGATCAGCGGGGAGCCTGCTTCTCCCTCTCCCTCTGCTGCTCCCCCTGCTTGTGCTCTCTCTGTCAAATAAATAAAATCTTTTTAAAAAATCTGACATCCCAATTCCTACATTTTCAGATTCAACTTTTTAAATTTTATTTCTTTTTATTTATTTATTTATTTATTTATTTATTTATTTATTTATTTATTTATTTATTTGACACAGAGACAGAGAGAGAGTACAAGCAGGGGGAGCAGCAGAGGGAGAGGGAGAAGCAGACTCTCCGCTGAGCAGGGAGCCTGATGCAGGGCTCCATTCCAGGACCCTGGGATCATGACCTGAGCTGAAGGCAGTTGCTTAACCAACTGAGCCACTCAGGTGCCCCAGATTCCAACTTTAAAATCAAATATGATTTGGTATTTATTATTCTTCTGTCATTGTCCTGTTTTATACTGAGCTGCTGTTCATAAATTAAAAGAGGTACATATTTAAGATATTTAACTCAATTTTAGACTCCAGTTTTCACCCTCCCACACCTAACTAGAAAAATAATCAAAGTGTTGATTTTTCTTCTCTTCCTCCACCTTCCATCTCCCCAAGTTTAGGAAAACTGGAATGAATGCACAGATATAGTCAGGACCAGAGCATTAAAGGGGAAGTGCCCATGGGTCCACCATGGCATAGCAGTAAGCTAGACTAACAGCAGACTTGCAGCCTATGTTTATACAATTTTTTTTTAAGATTTTATTTATTTACTTATTTATTTGACAGAGAGAGACAGTGAGAACAGGAGCACAAGCAGGGGGAGTGGGTGAGGGAGAAGCAGGCTTCCTGCCGAGAAGGGAGCCCGATGAGGGGCTCAATCCCAGGACCCTGGGATCATGACCTGAGCCGGAGGCAGACGCTTAACGACTGAGCCACCCAGGCGCCCCTGTTTACACAATTAAATTGGGCTTCTACTTCTAGCCATTTGATGCTTCAAGGACTATTGCTCAAATCTTTTTTTATCCCCCTAAAACCAAATCCTTATAAACATAAGCATTTATCAGTTATTTCCAACATCAGTGCTATCAACATTTTGAATCTGATAATTCTTTTTTGGGAGAGTTGGGGGCTGTCCAGTACATAACAGGATGTTTAGCAATATCCTGCCCTCTAGATGCCAGTAGCAAACCTCACCTCTCCCCAATTACCAAATGTGCCCTGAGGGACAAAATTTCCTCAGGTTGAGAACCTTAACCCCAGGTTGAGCTAGAGAATGTCAAATAAATGACTTGAGGATTCCTAACCTTCTGGCCCATTTGTCCTGGCTGGTAGGGTCTTCTCTGCCTGGAAGCAGGAAAAAAAATAATTTACTTCTTTCATGTATTCATACTTTACTTCTAGATATCTTGGCTAAAGCTTCCAGGAAGAGTGCCTTGACTGTCAGAAGCATTGCAGTTAGGAAACTGATGATAATTCAGACTAGAAAGGCTCACGCCCATTGTAATGACTCTTTGGCTTGTTCTTCTGAGGGCCACTCTGCCATTGACAGATGGGAAAGAAAGGGAGACAAAGGACAAAAGGCTCTGAGAAGGCATACAGATGGAAAAGGAGAGCTTTCCCTCTGGGCAAGAAGTCTTCACTGATTCATTGCTAGCCTCAACCACACCTCTAACCACAAACTGGGATCCCACCTTTCATGGCACCCTTAGTCATGTTCCCTCCTTCTCCTCAACTTAACAGACCCATTTCCCTAGCCGTTCCTTATGTGAAGTGATTCCCAAACTCCTTGCTGATCATCTCCCCAGAGCACTGTAGCTTAGCATAATGTTCAGCATAGTATTCCTTATCCTGACGTATATACCCTCCACCATCTGACATCTTGTCCCTCCTCCCTCCATGTTGCTCTAAAGAGCATAAAGAACTGCGTGTAATCCCTGAGTGTACCATAATGTTACAGATCTCCCATATCCTATTCACAGATTCTTTTTTTCTCCCCAAAGATTCTTATTTGCCTAATACTTGCTTGTCTCTCAAAACTGGGTTCAAGTGTCACCGTTTTGGGACACCTTTCCTGACAACCTCCCCATTCCTAATCTGATTTTCAGTGCTCCTTCCTCCTCCTCAGGAGGCTCCTTCCTCCGTTCCACCATACCCTGTGCTCTGTGCTTATTTCTATCACAGATAATACCTACCACATCATTCCATAATTATTATTTCTTTTTCCTGCCCCCCCTTCAGGGCCATGGACCATGATCTTAGTAAGTCAAAGATATGATGGTAGCAAGTACCCCAGAGCTTCAAAGAGAAAACAAAAGAGAGAACCACTGCACTGGACTGTCCATTCCTTGAGGGTAGGGCCACATCTTTAGCTGTTCACCTCCAGTATCCAGCACTTGGCCTGAATCCAGTTGATGCTCAGTGAATGTGGAACAAATGCATGAATGTGTCAGGCAGAATGGAATTGCTCTCAGCTGGCTAGCCACACATTTAGTGATCTTATTTTTGAGTGTCATGAGGATGCAAAGGGGACCAAGATGGAGCCAGAAAGCTGATGGAATCCTGCCATCACCCCATTCACCTATATCTGTCATAGGTATGCAAGTTCCTTATTCATGGCAACAGCAGAGAAAGTGCTGAACAGGTAGGTATTTGATGAGTTAATCAATGTCACAACTTCCCCACTCCCAAGAACTGAGGTTCCTGCTGTCCTCCACCATAGGTTAGCAAGATTAAATATAAAATAAAATAAAAACCAGCCCTCCCACATATTTAATATTACTTTCTGAATTCCCTGGGGCCGGGGCGGGGGGGGGGGGGGAGGCGGGCAGAGAGCATTATGAGTCAGCGCCACTGAAAACTGAGCCAACCACAGCCACTCTGATCTGGATGGTGGCCCAGAACTGCTGACAGGAGTGGAACTAATCTGGGCCTGAGAATTGCACTGTGACTTTGATCCTCCTCCTTTCCGGGGCGGGCGGGGGGAAGGACAGGCCTTTTTTTCAGAGTATAAGAATTGGGGCCCTAGTACCTTAGGTGGGAAACACTAGTGTGGAGACTTTCACCGGAGAATTTTTTTTTTTTAATTTCTTTTTTTTTTTTTTTAAGATTTTATTTATTTATTTGAGAGAGAGAATGAGAGAGAGCAAGCACATGAGAGGGGGGAGGGTCAGAGGGAGAAGCAGACTCCGCGCCGAGCAGGGAGCCCGATGCGGGACTCGATCCCGGGACTCCAGGATCATGACCTGAGCCGAAGGCAGTCGCTTAACCAACTGAGCCACCCAGGCGCCCCCGGAGAATATTTTCGATCAGTAAATGTTAACACACTGGATTTTCTACTTCAGTCTCAAGAGGGTTTCCAGACAGGGCCTAGCCTGGGAGTTCCAGAGCTCTAATTAGCTATTAATTGGTCATTTAAGTTATAATAGCTTGTCTGTCCAATGTTCAGATCCTAAAGCATTTTACCAAATGAAGAAACTCTTTTGCTTCCTAGGATCCTACTCGAAGCCCAGGTTTATATGACGCTTAGTGTTTATCAAGTACCTACTATTGGGGGCGCCTGGGTGGCTCAGTTGGGTGGGCATCTGCCTTTGGCTCAGGTCATGGTCCCAGGGTCCTGTTTCTCCCTCTCCTCCCTGCTCATGCTCTCTCTCCCTATCTCTGTCTCTCTAATAAATAAACAAAATCTTGGACGCCTGGGTGGCTCAGATGGTTAAGCGTCTGCCTTTGGCTCAGGTCATGATCCCGGGGTCCTGGGATCGAGTCCCACATCAGGCTCCCTGCTCAATGCAGAGCCCGCTTCGCCCTCTCCCTCTGCCACTCACTCTGCCTGTGCTCTTCTGTCTCTCTGTCAAATAAATAAATAAAATCTTTTTTTTTTAAGATTTATTTATTTATTTATTTGAGAGAGAGAATGAGACAGAGAGCATAAGAGAGGGGAGGGTCAGAGGGAGAAGCAGACTCCCCACTGAGCAGGGAGCCCGATGCGGGACTCGATCCTGGGACTCCAGGATGATGACCCGAGCCGAAGGCAGCCGCTTAACCGGCTGAGCCACCCAGGCGCCCCATAAATAAAATCTTAAACAAACAAACAAACAAAATCTTAAAAACAAACAAACCACCTACTATTGTATTACTGGGGACCCTGAAATCTCATGATCCTCCTGCCCCTCAGAAATGGACTCGATAGGACATGACCAAGGCCAAGTGTTCTCGCTATAGCTGGTCTATGACTAAAAGGACAGCCTTATAGTAAAGGCTTATCTGCTAGTCCCTAGAAAAAGGAAAACAGATTTCCAAAGCGTAGCACTAACAGAGCTCAGAGAAGGCACCTTCTTACCCTAATGAAGTAGGAAGGGCACCAGTAAGTACCCAGGGCTTTACCCTTTACCCACATTCTGGCCAGAGAAGGAAACCTGGGCTCCAGTGCATGGGTCTGGCTCCTGGGCTCTGTCATGATTGTGGGAGAGCTGGAGAAGAAATCCACACCCCCACGCTAGGCTCAGGGCCAGCCTCCTCCCTCATCCTGCACAACCTTGATCCAGGGGCAGGAAGTGGCACCCTGCATTTTTGAAGCCCAAGGACTTTGGTCTTTGTTTTTTCGTTTTGTAAGATTTTATTCATTTGGCAGAGAGGGAGAGAGAGAGAGCTTGCGTGCGTGTGCGAGCGCACAAGCAGGGTGAGTGGCAGGCAGAGGGAGAGGGAGAAGCAAGCTCCCCGCTGAGCAGGGAGCCCAATGCAGGACTCGATCCCAGGACCCTGGGATCATGACCTGAGCCGAAGGCAGACACTTAACCCAGGTGCCCTGGACTTTGATCTTTGGAGCTCAATGAGCTGAATACAACTAGTGCCAAACCTGCTTTTGGTAACCTTTTTTTCTCCCCCCATTTAACATATCATAAGACATTTTTCCACTACAACACTTACAGATCTACTTTCTCCCGTGGCTACATCATTTTTATTGTATGGATGTACAATAATTTATTTTGCCAATTCCCTTCTTAGAACATTTGAGTAATTTTTCTCTCCTTTAAACAACAGGGTTAAGGGCGCCTGGGTGGCTCAGCCAGTTAAGCATGATCGAATCCCCTCATCTGGCTCCCTGCTCAGCGGGGAGCCTGCTTTTCCCTCTCCCTCTGCTGCTCCCCCTGCTTGTGTGCACTTTCTCTCTGTCAAATAAATAAATAAAATATTTTAAAAAATAAAAAAAAAGTAAAACCTTAGTCATGACACCCTTCAGATGTGTATCAGTCGGTCATATGCTTGGAGGATGACTGCCAACAAGTATCTTCAGGGGTAGAGATAAAGGAAGCTTCCTAGGGGATTTTTTTTTTTTTTTAAAAGATTTTATTTATTTGACAGAGAGAGACACAGCGAGAGAGGGAACACAAGCAGGGGGAGTGGGAGAGGGAGAAGCAGGCTCCCCGCAGAGCAGGGAACCCGATGCAGGACTCGATCCCAGGACCCTGGGATCATGACCTAAGCTGAAGGCAGTCGCTTAACCAACTGAGCCACCCAGGCGCCCTTCCTAGGGAATTTTTATATGTTAAAGTAGACTTACAGGATCCTGGAGGGTCAGGCTAAGATTACCTTTTGCCTTCAGCCAAGTATTAACAGTGAGGTAGTTGAGTCCCTAGAGGAATGTCACTCTGCCTGTTTCAAGGACTTGTCAATGGACTGTTAGTAGGAAATTTAATAATTTTTCTTGTTTCCCACATCAAAAACTGTCAATACTGGGGGTGCCTGGGTGGCTCATTCGTTGAGTGTCTGCCTTTGGCTCGGGTCATGATCCCAGGGTCCTGGGATCGAGCCCCGCATGGGGTTCCCTGCTCAGCGGGAAGCTTCTTCCTCTCCCACTCCCTCTGCTTGTGTTCCTTCTCTCCCTGTCTCTCTCTTTCAAGTGGATAAATAAAATCTTTAAAAAAAAAAAAACTGTCAATACTAATCTTGGTTGTAAAATTAAGAAAGGCCTTTTCTACCCCCAAGATTATAAAAATACTCTCCTGTTTCTTCTTTTAGGATTTTATTTGCTTGTTAATATTAAAACCTGTAAACCTTCTGAAATTTACCTTTGTGTCTAGTATGAGGAAGGAGTTCAATTTTTTTTTTAAGATTTTATTTATTTGTCAGAGAGAGAGAGCGCGAGCACAAGCAGGGGGAGGAGCAGAGGGAGAAGCAGGCTCCCCCCTGAGCAAGAAGCCCCAAGTGGGACTTGATCCCAGGACCCCGAGATCATGACCTGAGCCGAAGTCAGACAGTGCTTAACTGATTGAACCACCCAGGTGTCCCAGGAGTTCAACTTTTTTATCCCCAAATGGTTAGTCAATTATCCAGACATTTTTATGTGGCATCTAAGGCTCTTTAGGAACTGACCTCATCCTACCTCTCCAATTTCATCTCCCACTTTTCTGCCTGGAACTCTATATCCCCCCCCCGTCTTTTTCTTTTAAGATTTTATTTATTTGTCAGAGAGAGAGAACACAAGCAGGGGGAGCGGAAGGCAGACAGAGAAGCAGGCTCCCTCTGACGAGCAAGGAGCCTGATTCGGGACTCCATCCCAGACCCTGGGATCATGACCTAAGCGGAAGGCAGATGCTTACCCCACTGAACCACCCAGGTGTCCCTCCAGGTCCCCTTCTTATCAAACCATATATAGTTCCTGGAATGTAACATCCTGCTTCCTTTCTCCACAACTTGGCACATGTTAGTTTCTCTGCCTACACTGCCCTTCCCTAGGTCCCTTTATTTCCCTGACCAGCAACTGTTTATCCTTCCAGAAAATTCCTGGCACACGGTAGGTGATAATGGAAATGTTGGGGTTCAGAGCCAATGGCCAAGAAAGAATTCTTGAGACATTTTTGGTGCAAAAAGGTATTTTTATCATAGCACAGGGACATGACCCGTGGGCAGAAAAAGCTGCCCTGGGATTGTGAGGAGCAACTGATTATATACTACCCAGTTGGGGTAGGTAAAGACAAAGGAAGTTTCCAAAAGGATTTTCATATGCTAAAGAAGACGATCCTGGAGGCTGAGCTCTTGTCGAGCTAAGGTTGTTGTGCCCTCTAGCAAATCATTAACATTAAGACACTTGGGAGTTCCTGAAGGAAGGTCATACTCTGCCTGCCTCAAGTATGGCTGCAGGTTATAAGGAAGTTTAATTTTATCTACATTTCCTTCTGCCTTTGTTCCCCACATCAGTAGGTATCATTAAATGTTTGTCAACTGAATGAATAAATCAATCACTTCTACCCACTTTTAGCACAGAGTGGCCTCCGTGGGTGACATGTGCAATGGAACGATGTAAAATTGGGAAGTGAAGTTGACAGGGGAAATCCGCACAGCCATATGATTTAGGGTGTCAGCTTCCTGCTGTGGTTCTGCACCCTTGACTCGCCAGACCTGCCCACATCTCTCCCTCCTCTTCCCCTCCCTTTTCCAGCCCCAGACCAATGATTTCAGTTGGCTGCAGCCTTCTTCCCACTTCACTGTAGCATTAACCTTTGTGACTTGATTCCTGCCCTGATACAACCATAGCTTCTACACCGACAGCCGGTGCTCCCCAGAAAGGCGTGTATGCACACGTGGGCGAGTGAGAGAGAGAGAGAGATGGAGAGAGAGTGCAATCCTTCTCCAGTCTTCCTCCATTTAGGAGTCCTGCTATCTCTCTCAGATCTGGGGAGCAGTTTCAGCAGCTTTCCTGGGTGGGGAGGGGATGGTTCTCTTACTTCAGCCTCCCTTACAGCAATCCACTCTGAATACAAATAATAATCACTACCATTTGCTAAATCCCTACTATGCACTAGCTGGCACTTTACATCCACTGTTTCTTTTTAAAGATTTTATTTATTTATTTGACAGAGAGAGACACAGCGAGAGAGGGAACACAAGCAGGGGCAGAAGGAGAGGGGGAAGCAGGCTTCCTGCGGAGCAGGGAGCCCGATGCGGGGCTCGATCCCAGGACCCTGGGATCATGACCTGAGCCGAAGGCAGACGCTTAACGACTGAGCCACCCAGGCGCCCCCATTGTTTCATTTAATCCAAAAACGTATCAGCAAGGTAGATATTAAAATCTCTATTTCACAGATGAGGAAATTTGCCCAAGGTCACACAGCTACTAAGGGGTACAGCAAGGATTTAAACACAGTTGTATCTAAACAATAACTGTCCTAGATGATTCACAACCAACCCAGTGGGCAGCCTCAAGGCTAGAGGTTCAGGGCTGTGAGATTCTCAGCTCCCCAGCCTCACATTCTAGGCACCCTACAGCTACTATTCAGTTTCTTTTCTTTTCTTTTTTTTTTTTTAAAGATTTTATTTATTTATTTGAGAGAGAGAGAATGAGAGACAGAGAGCATGAGAGGGAGGAGGGTCAGAGGGAGAGGCAGACTCCCTGCCGAGCAGGGAGCCCGATGCGGGACTCGATCCCTGGACTCCAGGATCATGACCTGAGCCGAAGGCAGTCGCTTAACCAACTGAGCCACCCAGGCGCCCCTACTATCCAATTTCTTGATTAGTACACTTCCGTATGCACTCATTCATTGATTCAATGACTTTTGTTGAGCTCAGTGAAACATACACTCTTTGAAATTAGCCAAAAATTTTAATCCCATCTCCACCACTATGTTACCTTAAGCAAGTCACTAAACCTCTCAGACACTGGCTTTACTTCACTCTGAGGTTGATAATACCAATGTGCTGGATTACTCTGAGGATTAAATGAGATATTGGAGATCAGGAGGCATCAATTACTTTTAAAATATTCGTCTGTTTTCCTAGCTAACACATGAAAAGTCCACGCTCTCTTGTCTACTCAAAGATATTGCTCCTGCAATTATTTTTTCTCCTAAATTGTTAATTTTCCTCACTCTGCTGGATCAGCACATAACCTACTGTAATCGTGTTATCTACCAATTCAGCGGAAAAAAATCCCACCCTTAACTTCATTACTCTTCCAACTACTGTCCCATTTTGCTAGAGCAAAGTTCCTAAAAGGGTTGCCTATATGATGTAGTTTTTGGAATGCTAGTGAGGTCCAGAGCTGATGGCCAAGTTCTTGAGAGAGACATCTTTGGTGTAAATAGGTGATTTTATTAAAGGACAGGGACAGGACCCCTGGGCAGGAAAAGGTGGTACACCTGGGTTGTGAGGGGTGACTGATTATATACTTGGAAGTTGGGGGAGGTAAGGAAAAAGGGAGGTTTCCAAAAGGACTTTGATATGCTAAAGAAGACTCTCAGGATCCTGGAGACCTGGCTATTGTCAAGCTAGGGTTGTTTTTCTCCTCTAGCAAAGCATTAACATTAAGACAGTTGGGAGTTTCCTGGAGGAACGTTATTCTCTGCCTGACTCAAGTATTTGTCAATGGGCTGCAGGTTATAAGAAAATTTTATCTACATTTCCTTCTACCTTTGTTTCCCACATGACTATGGATGGGAGGGTGCTGTTTGGACTCCAAGAAATTGAGTCTATGGGTCTATCAACAACCTAACTTCCATAGACCTGTAAGAATGCTGTTTTTCTTGTAAACCAGTAAGACTGATGGAGACTCATATCTTGCAGGACTGTGATCTCTGTAAGTTAACCATTTATTTTTTTTCTTTCCCTTAGTTTTAGGGCAGCCAGTGATGTGGGAGAACTAGGTTCTTTTCTCACGGACTCCAAGAATGAATCTCGTGGACAAAGGAGAGTGAGTAAAGCGACCGAGGATATTAAGCAAGGATAAAAAAAAAGCTCTCAGGAGTGAGAGGGGTCCCGACAGGGTTGCCACTGAGGGCTTTTAGGGTTGGACTTTTATAGAAAGTTAACCAGGGAACTTAAATCTTTTTGACTTCTCTACTTGACAGCATCTTTGTGTAAGTAGTAGGACTAGTGATAACATCTTTAATGGCTTCTTTTTAGGGTCTGTTTATTTTCTATTGACCACAGGAGACTGTCATAAATAAGACTCCCCCTTCGGACATCTAGGGCAGGGGGGTCTGGAGTGTTTCCATATCTCTAGTTTCCTTACACCTCCGCATTTTTGGGATTTCTGTGAGCCTGATCATGGAGCCCCTTATATATCTCTCCCTACCTAGCCCTGCCTGTCCCTTTTTCACCAGGAGTGCCTGAGGAATGTCACACATATCCCCCCCCGGGTGGGGGGTAGTTTCAGGGTGTCAGCTTGTGCTTTGCCCTCAGCTTGCTTTCTGCTCCCTCATCATATAGGCACTTGGTCCACTTCCTCACCTCCAATTCTTTTAAATTTGTTTCACTTTTTATTTATTTATGTAATCTCTACAGCAAGCATGGGGCTCCAACTCATGACCCTGAAATCAAAGAGTTGCATGCTCCTCTGACTGAGCCAGCCAGGTGCCCCCTCCAATTCTTTTCTTAATTCACTCTAACCTTTGTCTATACTACTTCGCTGAAGCCTCTATGTCAAGATCGCCAATGGCTGCCACTATGCCAAATCCAATAGTCAAGCCTCAGTCTCCATCTTCCATGACCTCTCAGCAGCATTTGTCCTGGTTAATCATTCTCTCCTCGAAAAGATTTAACTTCTGGGATTTTGCACTCTACTGATTTTTCTTTCATTTTATTGGCTGTTCCTTTTCTGGGTCCTTTTCCTGACTTCTAAATGTTACAGGGCCCTCCACATCAGAATCCTTGGTCCTCATTTCTCTTACGTCTCCCTCACTCCCTAAACTCATCCAATTTCAGGACCTTAGACATCATTTATACAGCCCTGACCTCACCACTGGGCTCCAGACTGATATATTCAAAAAGCCTACTTGGCTCCCTTATGTCTTACAAGCATTTCAAATTCAACTTGTCCAAAAAGAATTATTTTCTCCCTCTCACTCATGTACTGCTTTCCCAGTTTTTCCCATTTAGTAAAGGACACTAACATTTGCCCAGTTGCTGAGGTCAAAATCCCAGGGGTCATCCTTTATTCCTCTTTCCTTCATATTCTTTAATAAAAAAATGGATCCTTAATCTGACCACTTCTGAACCACCTTAGGAAAGGCAGAGGGAGAGGGAGAAATAGAATCTTCAAGCAGACTCCCTGCTGAGCACAGAGCCTCAATTGCCTGAGGCTCAATTCCACAACCCTGAGATCAAGACCTGAGCCGAGATCAAGACCTGAGCCGAAATCAAGAGTTGGCTGCTCAACTGACTGAGCCACCCAGGTGTGCCAAGGACACCAAATTTATGCTAAAACTCTAACAAATTGTAATCTGTCAGAGCATGCCTACGGAACCAACTTAAGTAGCATTATTCTAATGGCAATGACTAAAGGAATTGAGATGCTAGAAATTGCTGTGGAAGAGAGGGAGTAACTGGGCAAGGGCACCTCTGATGGGGGAATGGGAGCTTGAGAGTCCATCTGGACCCAGAGTGAATATACATCCATATATTCTATATATATCAAATTCATCATCAAACTGATTCTAAAGTTCTTAGTAATATTTTGCTTCCTATATTCCTTAATGACAAGAAGAGAGTCTTCTGGAGGGCAGGCAGGAACATAGCAATCCTTGAAATGCAGTCTTTCCATAGTGAATTAATATACTGATTTTCTAATTTATGTATCAGTCCTTTTTGAACATGTAAATCCCAGTAAGCTCCCTTGTGAGTTAGGATTCTCGAACTGAGTTGAGGCTTGGGCCCTGGGCTACGGTGACCAAGCATGATGTTGCCTTGGCATCTAGCCTACATCCTTGGCTCTGTGTGAGGAACACTTAGGAAGTTCTAAGAGTAAACCATAGTTGAGGTGGTAGTGACTTAGATGAGGGTAGAAGCAACCGCCTCTCCCCTGGCTCATGCACTGCACTCATCCTGTCTCTCTCAAATAAATTAATTTAAAAAAAAGTTTGCTATAATCAATTAAAAAAGAGTGCTTCCTCCCTTTGACTTCCAGGGTGACAGGATTATCTGTCCACATGGCCAATTTTTCACCATCTCGAAGGTACTTCACTTTTCCAGTAATGAAGTACTACCCTAATTCATACTCTTAACCACACAGGCCTAGGCCTGCTGCTGATGCCTAATTTCTTTTTCTTCCTTTTTAAAAGATTTTATTTATTTATTTGAAATAGAGAGAGTGAGAGAGAGAGAGAGCACGAGCCGGGTGGCAGAGGCAGAGGGAGAAGCAGGCTCCCCACCGAGCAGGGAGCCTGATGCCGGGCTCCATCCCAGGACCCTGGAATCAGGACCCGGGCCGAAGGCAGATGCTTTAACCGACTGAGCCACCCAGGAGCCCCCTGGTGCCTAATTTCTAACCATCACTCCATCTATTTTTTATATCCTTTAATTATGTCTTTTTCCTGCTTGGAAAACCTTTACTATCTCTACAAAGTTCAAACCTTTTGGCTAAGTATTCTATATGAATCTACATTGTAGCTGAAGTGGCCCACCTGCTAAATGTACCTTGGTTCTGCTTGCCAACATGTTTTTCCTAATTGATGTTCTGGGAATGATCCTTCCCTCCATTTCTACCTATCCCAATGATACAATTTCATGGGAAAATGTCATCTCTAAAGTAATAGCTTTCAACATTTTCTAGTTAATGTCATGAGTCAGTTTCCAAATACCACTGGTTCTATTATTACATACTTTTTTTTTTTTTTAAAGATTTTATTTATTTGACAGAGAGAGACACAGCGAGAGAGGGAACACAAGCAGGGGGAGAGGGAGAGGGAGAAGCAGGCTTCCCGCTGAGCAGGGAGCCGGATGCGGGGCTCGATCCCAGGACCATGGGACCATGACCTGAGCCGAAGGCAGACGCTTAACCATCTGAGCCACCCAGGCGCCCCTACATACATTTTATTTATTTGACAGAGAGAGAGAAAGCACAAGCACAGGGAGCAGCAGGCAGAGAGAGGGACAAGGAGACTCCCCGCTGACCAGGGAGCCTGACGCGGGGCTCGATCCCAGGACTCCAGGATTATGACCTGAGCCAAAGGCAGGCGCTTAACCAACTGAGCCACCCAGGCACCCCTACATACATTTTTTTAAAACCTATTTTTCCAAAATTCATAGACATCGTTAAGAACAAACTGAATTTTGGGGTGCCTGGGTGGTCAGTCGTTAAGCATCTGCCTTCGGCTCAGGTCATGATCCCAGGGTCCTGGGATTGAGCCACGCATCGGGCTCTCTGCTCTGTGGGGAGCCTGCTTCTCCCTCTCCCATTCCCCCTGCTTGTATTCCCTCTCTCGCTGTGTCTCTCTCTGTCAAATAAATAAATAAAATCTTAAAAAAAAAAAAAAAGAACTGAATTTCTATGATTAAATCCCAAACTAATAAATAGAATAATTATTTTATTTTGTTTTATTTTTTTTTAAGATTTTATTTATTTGTTTGAGAGAGAGAGAGCAGGAGCAGTGGGGAGGGGCAGAGGCAGAGGGAGAAGCAGGCCTCCTGCTGAGCAGGGAGCCCGATGAGGGGCTCGATCCCAGGACCCTGAGATCATGACCTGGGCCGAAGGCAGACGTTTAGCCGACTGAGCCAACCAGGCGCCCCTAGAATAATTATTTTAGTAGTTTAGATTACAATAACAGTTAAAAACAGAAACATACACACACACAAAAAAACAGAAACACAAAAGAAATAATTTGTCATATGCTGAAAGATAACAGTGGTTGTCTTTAGGTAATGGGGCAATTCTTTTATATTTTCCAAAATTTGCAATAGTTGCAATAATGAACATGTACGAGTCTTTTTTTTTTTTTAATTTGAGAAAGAGTGGTACAAGTGCAAGAGGGGGTTGGGGGAGAGGAAGAAAGAGGGAGAAGCAGACTCCCTGCTAAGCAGGGAGCAGGACACATCCCAAGACTCTGGGATCTTGACCTGAGACAAAAGCAAGACACTTAACTGACTGAGCCACCCAGGTACCCCAGATGTATCAGTCTTATAAAGGAAACACACATACATGTGTGTAACTTATTTTTTTTAAAGAAAAGAAACATCTAGATAGTTAAGTGTCTTAGTTGGGATCTCTCTAAAGTCAGACCTTGAGACAAGGACTGGGCACAGGCCATTTATTTGGGAGATGATTTCAGGAACCAGAGGGGGAAATGAGATAGAAAAGTAGGGGGGAAACAATATATTAACCAGTTAAGGGCGCCTGGGTGGCTCAGTCACTAAGCATCTGCCTTTGGCTCAGGTCATGATTCCAGGGTCCTGGGATCGAGTCCCACATGGGGCTCTCTGCTGGGTGGGGCACCTGTTTCTCCCTCTCCCACTCCCCCTGCTTGTGTTCCTGCTCTGTCTCTGTTAAATAAATAAATAAAATCTTAAAACAAACAAAAAAACCAGTTAATACTATGGGCAACTGGATGGTTCCAGTTGGTGGTTCCTAGGTGGTTCCCACCTAGGGAAGCCTCTGAAAAACTATGAAAACCATACCTCATAATTACCCTACTGGAGAATCTGTTGGCTGGAGCATTTACCTAAAGATCCTTGTCCCTCTATTTTTGAGGGTTTCCCCTGGAGACCTACACTCCCTCACCCTTCCAGGTTGCAGCTACATATAGCCAAGCAGCCTTCTGTAGAGTGGAGAAAGCTCTGGGGCAGCAAAGAAGAGAACTACTACAGTACATGATTGATACTGTGGGTTACCCAACTCCACAGCTATGTCAGATCCGGCAGGTTGATGCATCACACAAATCTCCTACAAGACAGAATTGTTGGGAAATTCTGTGCCCAACCTAGTTCACTTCTATTTCCAGCAGATGGTACCTGTCCAAGTGCCTAGTGGTGTACGCCTCCCAAAGGTGTCACTCATGAGAACCATTGACCTACTAAGGCCTGACTCTATAGTCACATCTTCCCTATTACTTCCCATGTTACTCCTTTGAGTGTTTGGACCTTACGTGAATACAAATTTCAGACATTTATTCATGCAGCCCACCAAGTGATGTCCTGGAAAAAGCATGGATTTTGGAGTCAGAGATGCCGGCTATGGTTCCATTTACTGAGTGACCCTACACAAGTCATTTAGCCTCTTTTTTCAACTGCAAAAGGGGGGATGATAATGGTCCCTATTCCTAAGGTTGCTGTGAAGATTAAATGAGATAATCTCTATGAAATATTCAGTACAGTGTCTGATGCATATAGTAAGAGCCCAAAAAACATTAGCTATTGTTTTGCTATTAAAAATGGTAGCTAAGGGCGCCTGGGTGGCTCAGTTGGTTGAGCGACTGCCTTCGGCTCAGGTCATGATCCTGGAGTCCCGGGATCGAGTCCCGCATCGGGCTCCCTGCTCGGCAGGGAGTCTGCTTCTCCCTCTGACCCTCCTCCCTCTCATGCTCTCTGTATCTCATTCTCTCTGTCTCAAATAAATAAATAAAATCTTTAAAAAAAAAAAAAAAAAAAAAATGGTAGCTAAGAGGTGCCTGGGTGGCTCAGTCGTTAAGCGTCTGCCTTCAGCTCAGGTCATGATCCCAGGGTCCTGGGATTGAGCCCTGCATCGGGCTCCCTGCTCTGCAGGAAGCCTGCTTTTCCCTCTCCCACTCCCCCTGCTTGTGTTCCCTCTCTCTCTATGTCTCTGTCAAATAAATAAAATCTTAAAAAAAAAAAAAAGGTAGCTAAGGCATGTTTCCTAAACCAGTCTCTGGCATTGAAGAGGGTTCCCAGTCCAATGGGTAAGACAAGATAGAGTACACAGAGTCCTCACTGAAATCAGTGAAATATGGTACAGCGGAATCATGTACAGGTGCAATGGCCTGCTGGGGAAAGGAGGGGATCTGAGGGGCACCTGGGTGGCTCAGTCGTTATGCGTCTGCCGTTGGCTCAGGTCATGATTGCAGGGTCCTGGGATCGAGCCCCACGTCGGGCTCCCTGCTCACAGGAAGTCTGCTTCTCCCTCTCCCACTCCCCCTGCTTGTGTTCCCTCTCTCACTGTGTTGCTCTGTCAAATAAATAAATAAAATCTTTAAATTAAAAAAAAAAAAAAGAGGGGATTGGAGCTTGGATCCGGAAGGATGAAGAAGCAGACTGCATAGTACAGCCCACAGGGCCTGGCCCTCAGCAGGCTCTTGAATTGGACCACAGGATCCAAGGGACTGAGAAAGAAATAGTGCCTTTGTGCACAACCCTATGGCTATCCCCAGTAGCTATCCAGGCAGGGATTCTCATGGTTTTGGGGGGAAAATTAGGTCTTATAAAGTTGGTATTATCCCTTTGCTACAGAAAAGGTTAACATCCTGCATTAAGGGCTAGTTTCTGAGCTGTCCAGGGTTTAGAAATGATTCTGCCCTTTAGAGACATTCATGAACTGGAAGGAGTTTAGGCTTTCCTTAAACGTGCTCCTGCCCTCTACTACAATGTCACTGGAAGTTCAGCTCATAAGGCAAGATCTTGTTCAAGGTATTTTCAGTATGCTGAAAATCTAGCACACAGTAGGGCCTCAGTACTAGTTGCATGAAGAACACTCTACTGGATGAAAGACACTCAGCCTAATATTTACTCCTGGAGATGAATCTGGATTTACGGTCTCCCTCTCCTTCCCAGGGTCCTTACTGACACTGGTAAGAAGTATGAAGAGGGTCTGAGAGGCTCTGCTAAGAGCCAGGCGAGAGAGTATGGATAAGTACCTCCCCTCACTGTCTTGCCTCAAGTTCCTTTTTAACTAAGAAAGGTACATAGACCAGGATGCCTGGGTGGCTCAGTCGGTTAAGCATCTGCCTTCAGCTCAGGTCGTGATTCTAGGGTCCTGGGATCAAGTCCCACATGGGGGCTCCTTGCTCAGCAGGGAGCCTGCTTCTCCCTCTCCTGCCTGCCGCTCCCCCTGCTTGTGCTCTCTGACAAATAAATAAGATCTTTAAAAAAAAAAAAAAAAAAGGTACATAGGCCTACTCCCTCTGTCTCCAGGCTGTGAGCTTCTAGGGTGGCCCCTTTATTGCCCAGATTTGCATACAGGAATCTGTTATGGGAACCTGAACTTTGTTCTTAGTTTCTGCTTCTTACTGTCTGGTTCTTAGTTTCTGCTGGGACAACCCAATCTAGAGTTTGACGGATATAAAAGTCTGATCACATAAGCTGGAATCTGAGTGACTTTATGAGAACAGATGGCATCAAACGTTGGACATTTGGTCTACCAGGACACCACCTGTACTGAGGAAATGGTGGGGAGTAATCCAGGGGGCAAAAAAAGATGGGGAGGAGTAGAGGGGCAGGAAAGACAGAGATGTGGAGAGAGAAAGGCGAGCTACACAGAGGGGAAAACACGTAAAATTCAAGACAGCTCTTGGTCCAAATGGCAAGGGGTATTTCAAACATAATATCTGTAACTTTAGCTGTGTGACTTTGGGCAAGCTACTTTACCTGGCTGAGTCTGTCCAATCTGTAAAATGGAACGTGAATACTTCCCTCACAGGAGGCTTCCAGTGTGCTGGTAACGTCTGTATCTTCACCTGGATAATAATTACATTGGAATGGGCGCCTGGGTGGCTCAGTTGGTTAGGCGACTGCCTTCGGCTCAGGTCATGATCCCAGGGTCCTGGGATCGAGTCCCGCATCGGGCTCTCTGCTCCTTGGGAGCCTGCTTCTCCCTCTGCCTCTCTCTGTCTCTCATGAATAAATAAATAAAATCTTAAAAAAAAAATTACATTGGAACAAAAATAGAGCTGTACGTTTAAGATTTGTGCATTTTTCTCTATGTATGCTATACGATACTTCAATTAAAAGGCTTACAAAAAAATTAAGAACATTCCCTTTACAGGGTTGTGGTGAAGATTCAATAAAAAACATGTTTATAAAGTCTAGCACAGTACTGGCACATTAATGCGCGGCCAGGGTCCACAGTCCAGATACAGGGGCAAGGAACTTTCTATCTCTTGGAGCCCAGAGGTTCGAGGTCTTCCTTGTTACAACTTTTATGCTGCTGCTACGCTCGGAGCCTGTTTGCCTGACCAAATGACAGCGCCAGCTTAGGTATACGCTGGAAACCCGGCCAACCCGTCTCTATGGGAGAGGAGAGAGAGCTGGTGCTGCGAATCCAGGAGGAGAGGAGACACAGAGGAACCGGCAACCTGTCACCCAGGAGCCTCCTCCTTCCAGCAGAAAGCGCACCAGCAGCCTACAGCGGTGTCGCCGCGGCGCGCGGTGCAATGTGGGCCAGCAGAGGCACCGCCTCCCCGGCCGCTAGAGCCTCCCACGTGGCCGGCGGCTCGTGCTTCGCCCGGCCCCCGCCTCCTCCAAACCTGCGCAGTGAGGTGTGTCTAAACTCCAGCCAATCCGACCACTAGCCGCCAGAGGAGGAGATGGCGCAGGCTCGCAGCTCTGGCTTCCGCTCTCCGCCTCTTCAGGAGGGGTAGGGGTGGGGTCCACCACTGCGCGTCACGCTGAAAGCCCGGCCCTTTCCCCTCCTCCGGGAGGAGCTTCCCCTTCACCGCCAGACTTCAGCCAGGTCCCGCTCTTCACCATCAGGCCAACCTCCCTTGCAGCCCACCGGTTCCGGAAGCTGAGGCCTATTGGCTCGTTGGCGGGGCGCAGAACCGAGCAGAGATCACACTGTCTTGTTCACGCTCTGTGCTCCAGCCGAGGTGAGTTTCTCCTGCTGCTGCCCCCATCAACTCTGTGCCCCCGGAATAGAGCAGAGAGCGCAGGCACTGGAGGCAGTCTGACTCGGTTTCGGATTTGAACTCTGTGTGGTCTTGGATAAGTTCTCAGTTTCTGTGGACCTCAGTTTTCTCACCGATGAAATGAGTTCCTACGTCGGAACTGTAGTGAGAATTAAGTGACATAAAGCTTTTAAAACGCCCGTCAACTATTAGGTGCTCAGTAAGTTTTAGTTGTCCTCTTTTTGTTTGCTCACCAACACGATTTTTGCAGGAACTCTGGCCTTTCTGTGGAATTGCAGAGATACTTCTGGAAGTGGTCGGAGTGGGTAGACTTAACTTACTTAGGCACCTGCCTTGGGTTTGGGAAAGCTAGGGCATGTTTTTCCGTTGCCTCAGACCTCTGTTACAGTGAGACTGGATGGAATCTGAACTGTCACCAGATGGGGTTACTATTAACTAACTCTTCCCTTCAGCCTACCCGTACTCAGGCTGCAAGATCTCCCCAAAAGAGTCCTGATGGTTTTGATCAAACCTATTAACTTTCCCCAAGATCTCAGTTTTCTTATTTGTACAGGAGCAATCCCAGTATCATCTTGTATGAAGCCACTGTTTTTTGTTTTTGTTTTTGTTTTTCTGAAAATGGTAAAGTGCTTTGATATTTTCCAGAGATGATTCTTTCCAGGTTACCCAAGAAGTAAAGAAGGAAGGTGATGAACGCAGTGACTTCCTCAAATGCACCCCCCACCCCAGCTGTCAAGCTTTCTACCATTTGCCTTTGTGTGTGTCTTTAGTGTGTGTGTACGTGCGCTCACGTGTGTGTTTCTATGTATATGTATGGGGCAGGCACTCTAGGAGTGATGGGTTCAGATAGATGATACACTCTGACTGCAAGGAGTACCTGGTCTGTGAGGGAAACCAATATAAACAAACAGCTGCAGCTAGGTGCACAGCTATCAGTGAGTGGGAGGAGCAAGTCCTAGCTGAAGGATGAGCCCCAGCTAGCCAGGCAAGGATGGGACTTGGGGAAGCAAAGTGTGCCTGGATTCAAGTTAGTGGTGGCTGGTTCTGTAGTCTGAAACCTGGAGTTTGCAATGAAGAGGTGGAAAAATGAGGAAGGTGGGAGCCAAGTTAAGAAAGGTTTACTAAGGAATGCAGACTTTATCCTGAAGGTAGGCAAGGACTGCTGGAGGAGTTTGAGCCTCTGGGTCACATGGTCAGATTTAGTGAATGGATTGTGGGGAGAGCGGCCAAACTGGAAGCAGAGATGGGTGGTTCAGGTAGGGGTGGTTCAAGCTAGAGCAGTAGCCTTGGAGGCAGATACGGATGGACTGGAGAAAGACATAAGAAATATATTTTTTAAGGGTGCCTGGGTGGCTCAGTTGGTTAAGCGACTGCCTTCGGCTCAGGTCATGATCCTGGAGTCCCTGGATCGAGTCCTGCATCGGGCTCCCTGCTCGGCAGGGAGTCTGCTTCTCCCTCTGACCCTCCCGACACTCCCCCCTCATGTGCTCTCTCTCTCAGTGTCTCTCTCTCAAATAAATAAATAAAATCTTTAAAAAAAAAAAAAAAGAAATATATATTTTAAAATTCTTTTCACATCCATTAAGAAGTACATGAACTGTTACTGCAGTCTTAGGTTTTACATTACAGTCCAGAGCAAACTATCTTTTTAAAAAAATACTTACCAGGGCGCCTGGGTGGCTCAGTTGGTTAAGCGACTGCCTTCGGCTCGGGTCATGATCCTGGAGTCCCGGGATCGAGTCCCGCATCGGGCTCCCTGCTCGGCAGGGAGTCTGCTTCTCCCTCTCCCACTCCCCGTTTGTGTTCCCTCTCTCGCTGTGTCTTTCTCTGTTAAATAAATAAATAAAATCTTTAAAAAAAATTAAAAAAAATGCTTACCAAATTTAAAAAAAATTTTTTTAAGATTATTTATTCATTTGAGAGAGAGACAGAGCACAAGCAGGGGGAGAGGCAGAGGGAGAGGGGGAGAAGCAGGCTCCCCGCTGAGCAGGGAGCCCGATGCGGGGCTCTATCCCAGGACCTGGAGATCATGACCTGAGCTGAAGGCAGATGCTCAACCATCTGAGCCACCCAGGTGCCACTTTAAAAATATTTACCAGGGGCGCCTGGGTGGCTCAGTCAGTTGGGCGTCTGCCTTCGGCTCAGGTCATGATCCCAGGGTCCTGGGATCGAGCCCCGCATCGGGCTCCCTGTTCGGCGGGAAGCCTGCTTCTCCTTCTCCCTCTCCCACTCCCCCTGCTTGTGTTCCCTCTCTCGCTGTGTCTCTCTCTGTCAAATAAATCAATAAAAAAATCTTTAAAAAAAAAAAAAATTTACCAGTATTAGGGCGCCTGGGTGGCTCAGTTGGTTAAGCGACTGCCTTCGGCTCAGGTCATGATCCTGGAATCCCGGCATCGAGTCCCGCATCGGGCTCCCTGCTCAGCGGGGAGTCTGCTTCTCCCTCTGACCCTCCCACCTCTCATGTACTCTCTCTCTCCTCTCATCCTCTCTCTCAAATAAATAAATCAAATCTTTAAAAAAAAAATTTACCAATATTAATAGGATTTTTAACCCAGCCAAATAGACCAAATCTTGGTCACTGTTACATATTTATAATTTTTTTTTTAAAGATTTTATTTATTTATTTGACAGAGAGAGAGATAGCGAGAGCAGGAACAGAAGCAGGGGGAGTGGGAGAGGGAGAAGCAGGCTTCCCGTGGAGCAGGGAGCCTGATGTGGGACTCGATCCCAGGACCCTGGGACCATGACCTGAGCCGAAGGCAGATGCTTAACGACTGAGCCACCCAGGTGCCCAGTGTTACATATTTAAAGTGGTTTTCCATCCTGGCTTCTTAGAAGTACAGGTAAGGATATACCCCCCTACCCATCACCTGTCAAAATCATAATCTGATAGATAATAGTCAGAAATGCCAAACAAACTGAAATGCTTTATTTAGATGGCTTTTCAAAATCCCATAGATTATACTATGAACATGTTTGCTTTAGCAAGTTTTTATCCAGGGCCTTGAGTCCCTGCTAAGAGAGTATACGGAATGAAGAGCATGGGTCAGGCACTGGGCAAAGTGCTTTAGATATAGCATCTTGGGACACCTGGGTGGCTCAGTCGGTGAAGCATCTGCCTTCAGCTCAGGTCATGATCCCTGGGTCCTGGGATCAAGTCCCACATCGGGCCCCTTGCTCAGCAGGAGCCTGCTTCTCCCTCTGCCTGCCGCTCCCCCTGCTTGTGTGCTCTCTCGCTCTCTCTCATAAATAAATAAAATCTTAAAAAAAAAAATAGATACAGCATCTCTTCAAAAGATGTTCCAGGGGTGCTGAGATTCAAACCCAGGTCGTGCAACCCCAGGCCTTGAACTGTTCCCTTTGTGCTTTGCTGCTGGATTTGATGAGTACAGTTTCGGACATGTTGAGTCTTAGATACCTATAGGACATACTGGTGGAGATGTCCAGAGGGAGTTGAATGTCCAGAACTGGCGTGGGCAGAATCAATGTTTAGTGTGGTAACTGAAGATGTGAGCTCAACCAGGGAGTGCGAAGAGGATTGGGGACAGAACCCTGAGGGACACCAGCATTTATGAGAAGTAGAGGAAAGGCCCATGTAGCCAGAGAACACTCATGTAAATACTGCTTCCTCTTTTTCCTGTGTTTTCAAGTTCCCTGCATCCAGGCAGCAGCTATAGAGCCCTCCTCTGAAAAGGGAAGCCTGCCCCAGAGAGAAGGAACGTAGGCGCTGACTTGGGAATAATAAAACCTGAGTCCTTTTTTTTTTTTTTTTTTAAGATTTTAAGTAATCTCAACCACCCAACGTGGGGCTTGAACTTACAACCCCAAGATCAAGAGTTGCATGATCCACCGAGTGAGCCAGCTAGGTGCCCCTAAAACCTGGGTCTTGATACCACCTCTCCCCACACACAGCCAAAATCTTTTCTTTTCTTTTAATCTTATTTATTTGTTTATTTGAGAGAGAGAGAGAGAGAGCACATGAGTGGAGGGGCAGAGGCTGAGGGAGAGGGAGAAGCAGACTCCCCACTGAGCAGGGAGCCTGATGCGGGACTCAATCCCAGGACCCTGGGATCCTGACCTGAGCTGAAGGCAGGCGCTCCACCGACCGAGCCCCCCAGCCATGCCAGCATTTCTCTTTTGTGTGTAAAACCTCTCCCAAGTTAACAGGAGGGTGTTTGAGTGCTGCCAGAGGCCTTGCTAGGCAGTTCCTGACAACTTCAGAGACTGTTAATGCAGGAGAAGGCTGGAATGCCAATGCATGAGGCAGAAGATGAGGATGGAGTGACGAGCTGACAGAGTATGACTTCCTGTCCTAGAGAAAAACATTTGTTCTCTGCTGTGGCCCCTCCATTCTCTCCTTTGGAGCTCTTGTTCTTTGAAGTTCTTTGTTAGGTGTTCCTTCTCCTATGAGCCCCACTCCCCCAAGCCTCAGCTGTTTGGGATTTCAGTTTCACCATCAAAAGAAAGGGAGAAGCAAGCATCAGGTTTCTTCCTTTTTGCCTTAGATCAGGCTTTTTTTTCAAGCTTTCAGGCTAAGTCCACGTGTAATTTCAGAGTTCTCCAGTGTGTTGGGAGATCTGGGAGAGGCCAGCAGGTCACCTGTTTGGGGATCAAGCCTGGGACACCCACCACAGACCCTGGTGGCAACTGGGCAGTCTAGTTCCTGTGAAGTCCAGACATGCTTACCTGATCCCTGGAAAGTTTGTGTCCTGGGGAAGTTTGGTAACAGTATTGCCCTCAGTGATCTGTGGTTTGCTGCCCAGACTGAACATTTTTATTTTTGGTTTAGCAGAAAAAGGTGATCTCCATAACCAGGTTGTGCTAGACTATAAAGTTCTTCCAGAGTCGGAAGTATTAGGAAAGACAATTTTGATATGTCAGCTATTTTTTTTTTTAAGATTTTATTTATTTATTTGAGAGAGAGAATGAGATAGAGAGAGCATGAGAGGGGGCAGGGTCAGAGGGCGAAGCAGGCTCCCCGCTGAGCAAGCAGGGAGCCCAATGTGGGACTCGATCCCGGGACTCCAGGATCATGACCTGAGCTGAAGGCAGTGGCTTAACCAACTGAGCCACCCAGGCGCCCAATATGTCAGCTATTCTTAGAACTTATCTTATTTCCTGCTCTACCATAACATTCTTGATGTCTTTTCAGAACTTGGAAACAAAGGTTATATATATATATATGTATATATATATATATATGTATATGTATTTATTTATTTTATTTTTTTATTTTTTAAGATTTTATTTATTTATTTGACAGAGAGAGAGAGACAACGAGAGAGCGAACACAAGCAGGGGGAGTGGGAGAGGGAGAAGCAGGCTTCCTGCAGAGCAGGGAGCCCGATGCGGGGCTCGATCCCAGGACCGTGGGATCATGACCTGAGCTGAAGGCAGACGCTTAACGACTGAGCCACCCAGGCGCCCCTATATATATTTTTTTAATATTTATTTATTTATTTGACAGAGAGAAACACAGCGAGAAAGGGAACACAAGCAGGGGCAGAGGGAGAGGGAAAGCAGGCTTCCCGCAGAGCAGGGAGCCCGATGCGGGGCTCGATCCCAGGACCCTGGGATCATGACCTGAGCCGAAGGCAGACGCTTAACGACTGAGCCACCCAGGCGCCCCAAGGTTATATTTATACAGTTATTGCTGGTAATGCAGTCAATCCCAAGGGAGTGATATCTGTAGTACTGATGAGATCAAGGGAAGAGGTTATTTCTACCTTATTGGCTCTTAGGGTGAGCATTCTTTCTCTTTTCCCTTTTGCTTGGATAATTCCTATTGAAGTCAAGACTTGACTCAGGGGCACCTTGCTGGCTCAATCAGTAGAGAGTGCAACTTTTTTTCTTTTCTTTCTTTTTTTTTTTTTGAGAGCAGGGGTGAGAGGGAGAGAGAGAATCTTTTTTTTAAATTTTTTTTTTTTAAAGATTTTATTTATTTATCTGACAGAGAGAGAGAGCGCACAAGCAGGGAGAGTAGCAGAGGGAGAAGGAAAAGCAGACTCTCCCCTGAGCAGGGAGTCCAGTGCGGGGCTCGATCCCACGATCCTGGGATCATGACCTGAGCCAAAGGCGGTCGCTTGACCGACTGAGCCACCCAGGCGCGCCTCTTTTTTTCTTTCTTTTTCTTTTTTTTTTAGATTAGGGGGTTGGGGCAGAGGGAGAGGGAGAGAGAATCTTTTTTTTTTTTCATTTATTTTTTTTTATTCTTATGTTAATCCCCATACATTACATCATTAGTTTTAGATGTAGTGTTCCATGATTCATTGTTTGTGCATAACACCCAGTGCTCCATGCAGAACGTGCCCTCCTCAATACCCACCACCAGGCCAACCCATCCTCCCACCCCCCCTCCCCCCCCAGAACCCTCAGTTTGTTTTTCAGAGTCCATCGTCTCTCATGGTTCGTCTGAGGGAGAGAGAATCTTAAGTAGTCCCTACACCCAGCATGGAGCGCGATCTCACAACCCTGAGATCATGGCCTGAGCCGAAATCAAGAGTCAGTCGCTTAACCAACTGAGCCACCTAGGCACCCCAAGCATGCAGCTCTTGATCACAGTTGTGAGTTTGAGACCTATATTGGGTGTAGAGATTACTTAAAAATAAAGTCTTTAAAAAAAAAAAAAGACTCAAATTTATTACCTCCAAGACACCATCCTAGCAGGGTTACTCTTTTCTTGTAGCTCTTGTGCAGATTTTGATTCTATCTTACACATCATACTGCTATCCTCTGTCCTCACCGCACCAGCCATAAACTCCAAGAGGGCAGGGACTCTATTTGAATATGGTGTCTCTTAGGCCTAGCACAAGGCCTGGAACATTCGTCATTTACTGACTGAATGAGTATTCTTGGCCCTTTGGAGATTTTTGATTTTTCAAAGCTCCAATCACCCACCTGTTTTATTCAGTTGGAAATTTTCTCATGTCTATAGTTTACTGCTTTCTCCTGTGTCTAATTCCCCTTTCTGGAAAGCCCTCTCCCCCTGACTCTTGGGAAAGTCCAACTCACTCTTAAAAGCCAGTGTCAGTATTTCCTGGTCCTTGCCCTACAGAAGTCATTTGCTTTTTTGTAGCACATTGTAATATGTGTCTACTGTGAGGCACAGCACACGAATATTAAAAGTCTCTGTTTACGTGCCCTTTTCTTGCCTTTATCCATTGGCTCCTCTTTGGATCTTTGGCTCTGCCACTTCTCAGCTGTTGATTTGGGGGCAAATAACTTCAACTCTCTGAGTTTGTTTTTTTCACCTAAAAAATGGTCTACTTACCTTTTAAGAGCCCACTCAGGCCTAGCAGCATGCCGATCAGACCTCTCTGTGAGGGACCAGGAGAATCTCTAGTTTCTGACAACCTCCTGGGAATGTTCATTTCATCTGCAGAGAAGTGACCTGTTCCTGAATCCTTTCTGTCACCTGGTCTCACTCTGACTCATAATGGCCCTTTTGCCTGTCTTACCCTGGCTTGAGACATTACGTGGTCAAGGCTGAGTACTTCAGGGAGCCACTCACCTTGGTCTTTCGTATCAGAACTTTCTAACACAGACCTTTAGCTTGGCAGAAGGAAGGGCAGCCATGCCAGTGGTCTAATTAATGTCTGTCCAGGAGCTATTGGCTTTGGCTGGTTCGGGCTACCCTGTATTAGCTGCCCTCTGCTCACAGGCTTGTGTGCACAACCTCTGTGCTCCCTTTACCAGCCGTGTTTTACAGGAGTCTTGACCAATGGGTAGCTGAGGCTCAAGCAGCCACACTGACCCCCACCCCATTCTCTTCCCATCTTTGTTTCAGGGGGCAATGGCGGCTTCATGTGTCCTCCTGCACACTGGGCAGAAGATGCCCCTGATTGGGCTGGGCACCTGGAAGAGCGATCCTGGCCAGGTGAGAGATGGAGGAAGGGGAGGAGGGCTTCTTGCACCTCTGCTAGGGAAAAGGCAGAATTTGGGAGAGGGTCCCTGAATTTTCCCTAGCAGCCCCATTGCTGTACTCCATTTCATATAGGGATGGGCCTGAAGGGCAGTGGGAAGAAACAAGGGAAGAGACCAGTAGTGAGCCCTTGGCTTCCTGAGGTGACTCAGAGGAAGGGCTGAGGGGCCCAGAAGGGCCAAGGGAATAGGAAGAAGCCCTTTCCCTAATTGGATCTGCACTGAGTGCTGTGGCAGACATGGGACGCCTCTGTGCCTGACCCTGTGCTGACCCCTAATATGGCACTTATCACCTTGTGCTGTAACCATGTTGCCCTCTCCCACACAGGGCTCCTTAAGGTCTGGGCCACTCCCCAGTGCTCAGTCCAGAGGTAGGCACATGGCAGGTGTCGGGGTTTGAAGAATAGCTATGTCAACTGCTTAGACCAAGGGTTAGCAAACTTTTTCTTTCTTTCTTTCTTTCTTTCTTTCTTTCTTTCTTTCTTTCTTTCTTTCTTTCTTTCTTTCTTTCTT